>NC_045635.1:63394508-63697538 GCF_009829155.1 Mustela erminea | reverse complement strand
GGGTAAGAATTACATCAGATTTCTCTTCAAAAACTATGCTAACAAGAAGAGTAGAATGAAATATTTCAAGTATTGAAAGATAAAGCCCGTGAACCTAGAATTCTGTGTTCAGAGAAATTATACCTCAAAAGTTTAAGAGAAATAAAGCCTTTCTTAGACAGAAGTTGAGAGAATTTATCACCAGTATATATGCTCAAAAGTTCTTCAGAAATAAGGAGAATGATATAGGTCAAAAACTTGGATCTACATTAAGAAAGAGCATTAGAGAATGAATAAATGGAGGTAAAATTAAATATATTATTTTTATTTTATGTGATATATAACTATTCAAAGTAATAAAGTAATAATGTATTTGATAGTTATAGCTTATGCATAAGTGAAATGAATGACACCAATGTTATAAAATATAGGGAGAATGAATTGGGAATGCTCTTTTATAAGGTGTTTTACTACCTGTGAAGTGGTATGACATTATTTGTGGGTTTTTTGGAGGGTGTGTATTTTTTAATATATATTTTTAAATTTTAGTTGGCACACAATGTTATATTCATTGTACTTGGATGTACTTGGTGTACTAGGATTAGTTGTAAATATAAATTGCAAATTCTAGGGCTACTATTAGAAAAAGTAAAAAAAAATACAACTGATATGCTAGGTGGAGAGAAAATGAAATCATATAAAATATTTAAAAGCAGAGAAGGCAGAAATAGAATGACAAAAAAAAGAAACAAATAACAAAGGCAACACAGTGAAAGCAGTAAAAATATGGGTAGATATTAAGCCAACTATATCATAATCACTTTATATGTTAGTGGTCTAAATAACCCAATTAAAAGACAGTCTTAACACTAGTTGAAAAATATATATCTACCCCCTATATTTGTTGCAGCATTATTTACAATAGCCAAGATATGGAAGCAACCTAAGTGTCCATTGACAGATGAATAGATAAAAAAGATGTGGTATTTATATAATTGAATATTATGCAGCCATAAAAGGGATAAGATCTTGCCATTTGCAATAACATGTATGTATCTAGAGGGTATTATGCTAAGTGAAATAAGTAAGACAGAGAAAGAAAATACTGTATGATTTCACTTATATGTTAACTCTAAAAAAATAATACAAAAGAATAAACAAAAAGCAGAATCAGACCCATAAGTAGAGAGAATAAACTGATTATTGTAGAGGGAAGGGAGGAACAGGCAAAATGGCTGAAAGGGAGTGGGAGATACAAGCTTCCAGTTGTGGCATCAATAAGTCGTGAAATAAAAAGCACAGCATAGGGAATACAGTCAATAATATTCTAAGAGTATTGTATAGTGACAGATGGTAGCTACACTGGTGGTAAGCATAGAATGAAGTATAGGGAAGTTAAACCACTATGTTGTACATCTGAAATTAATGTACCATTGTGTGTCAACTTTAGACAAATTAAAAAAGATTTTAGTCTTTTAGAGTGGATTAAAAAAAGGCTCAGGGCACCTGGGTGGCTCAGTTGTTAAGCATCTGCTTTTGGCTCAGGTCATGATCCCAGGGTCCTACGATCTAGCCACACATTGGCCTCCCTGCTCAGCAGAAAGCTTGCCTTTCCCACTCCCTCTTCCTGTGTTCCCTCTCTTGCTGTGTCTCTGTCAAATCAATAAATAAAATCTTTAAAAAAAAAGGCTCAACTCTATGTTGTTTAGAGGACACCCACTTTAAATATAAAGACAAAGATAGATAAAAGTAAAGGAATAGAGATAGATATACGGTGCTAACATAATCAAAAGAATTCTGAAAGAATTATAATAATAAAGTATATTTATTAAAATAATAAAAGACAAAGATGACTTCAAAGTAATGGAAATTATCAAAGATAAACAAGGGCATTATGTAATGGTAAAGGTCAATACTCCAAGAACACATAAAAGCCCTTATTTGTATGCATCTCCTCAAGGATTTTGATGGATTCCTTTCGCACATTGAGGTCCTTCATCCATTTTGAGTCTATTTTTGTGTGTGGTGTAAGGAAATGGTCCAATTTCATTTTTCTGCATGTGGCTGTCCAGTTTTCCCAGCACCATTTATTGAAGAGGCTGTCTTTTTTCCATTGGACATTCTTTCCTGCTTTGTCGAAGATTAGTTGACTGTAGAGTTGAGGGTCTATTTCTGGGCTCTCTATTCTGTTCCATTGATCTATGTGTCTGTTTTTGTGCCAGTACCATGCTGTCTTGATGATGACAGCTTTGTAATAGAGCTTGAAGTCCGGAATTGTGATGCCACCAACGTTGGCTTTCTTTTTCAATATCCCTTTGGCTATTCGAGGTCTTTTCTGGTTCCATATAAATTTTAGAATTATTTGTTCTATTTCTTTGAAAAAGATGGATGGTACTTTGATAGGAATTGCATTAAATGTGTAGATTGCTTTAGGTAGCATAGACATTTTCACAATATTTATTCTTCCAATCCAGGAGCATGGAACATTTTTCCATTTCTTTGTGTCTTCCTCAATTTCTTTCATGAGTACTTTATAGTTTTCTGAGTATAGATTCTGTGCCTCTTTGGTTAGGTTTATTCCTAGGTATCTTATAGTTTTGGGTGCAATTGTAAATGGGATTGACTCCTTAATTTCTCTTTCTTCTGTCTTGCTGTTGGTGTAGAGAAATGCAACTGATTTCTGTGCATTGATTTTATATCCTGACACTTTACTGAATTCCTGTATAAGTTCTAGCAGTTTTGGAGTGGAGTCTTTTGGGTTTTCCACATATAGTATCATATCATCTGCGAAGAGTGATAATTTGACTTCTTCTTTGCCGATTTGGATGCCTTTAATTTCCTTTTGTTGTCTGATTGCTGAGGCTAGGACCTCTAGTACTATATTGAATAGCAGTGGTGATAATGGACATCCCTGCCGTGTTCCTGACCTTAGCGGAAAAGCTTTCAGTTTTTCTCCATTGAGAATGATATTTGCGGTGGGTTTTTCATAGATGGCTTTGATGATATTGAGGTATGTGCCCTCTATCCCTACACTTTGAAGAGTTTTGATCAGGAAGGGATGCTGTACTTTGTCAAATGCTTTTTCAGCATCTATTGAGAGTATCATATGGTTCTTGTTCTTTCTTTTATTGATGTGTTGTATCACATTGACTGATTTGCGGATGTTGAACCAATCTTGCAGCCCTGGAATAAATCCCACTTGGTCGTGGTGAATAATCTTTTTAATGTACTGTTGAATCCTATTAGCTAGTATTTTGTTGAGTATTTTCGCATCTGTGTTCATCAAGGATATTGGTCTATAGCTCTCTTTTTTGATGGGATCCTTGTCTGGCTTTGGGATCAAGGTGATGCTGGCCTCATAAAATGAGTTTGGAAGTTTTCCTTCCATTTCTATTTTTTGGAACAGTTTCAGGAGAATAGGAATTAGTTCTTCTTTAAATGTTTGGAAGGGGAGGTTAACCATGAGAGACTATGGACTCTGAAAAACAATCTGAGGGTTTTGAAGGGACGGGGGGTGGGAGGTTGGGGTACCAGGTGGTGGGTATTATAGAGGGCACGGATTGCATGGAGCACGGGGTGTGGTGCAAAAATAATGAATACTGTTATGCTGGAAATAAAAAAAAAAAAATAATAAATGTTTGGTAGAATTCCCCCGGGAAGCCGTCTGGCCCTGGGCTTTTGTTTGTTTGGAGATTTTTAATGACTGTTTCAATCTCCTTACTGGTTATGGGTCTAACAACAAAACATCAAAATACATGAGGCAAAAACTTATAGAACTGAAAGGAAAAAAAGATGAGCCCACTATTATAGTTGGAGATTTCTTATCTTATGTGATAGATCCAACAGGCAGAAAATCAGTAAGGACAGATTTGAATTGAACAGCACCATCTATCAACAGGATTACCAAATTCTATAAGTATTTTACAGAATACTTTATCCAACAGCAGCAGAATGTGCATTCTTCTCTGGCTCATGCAGAATATTCACCAAGATAAACCCATACTGTGGGTCATAAAACAAACCTTAACAAATTTTTCCAAAAACAGAAATAAAAAATTATGTTCTTAGATCTCAATGGAATTAAACTAAAAATCAATAACCTGGGTGGCTTATTCATTAAGTGTCTGCCTTGCACTTGGGTCATGATCCCAGGGTTCTGGGATCTAGCCCCAAATCAGGCTCCCTGCTCAGCAGGGGGCCTGATGCTCTCTCTCCCATTCCCCCTTCTTGTGTTCCCTCTCTCACTGTGTCTCTCTGTCAAATAAATAAATAAAATATAAAAAAATAAAAATCAATAACAGAAAAATGGTTGAAAAAGCCCACAATACTTGACTATTAACACGCTTATTCATAACACATAGACTATGAAAGAAGTTTCATGAAAATTTTTTAAATATTTCACATTAAATGAAAAAGTATAAAATCAAAATTTGTGGTATGCAGCAAAGAGCACTTAGAGGAAAATTTATAGTAGTGAATTCATATATTAGAAAAGAAGAAAGATCTAATATCAATAATCTAAGCTTCCACCTTAGGAATCTAGGAAAAGAGCAAATTAAATTCAAAGTAAGCAGAAGAAAGGAAGTAATAGAAATTATTATAGGAATCAATGAAATTGAAAATGAGAAATTAGTAGGAAAAATTAACAAAACTAAAAGCTATTTCTTTGAAAAAAATTAATAAGTTTGATAAACCCCTAACCAGGCTAAGAAAAGACACAAATTACTAATACTTGAAATGAAAGAGATACCATCACTACTAATCACATTAATATTTAAAAGATAATAAAGGAATATTATGAACAGAAAACACAAAAACTATGTGACCACAAATTTGATAATATAGATAAGATGAACCTATTCCTTGAAGAATACAATCTACCAAAACTCAGACAGTGAGAGAGAATGTAAATAAGCCTGTTTTTGGTAATGAAATTAAATCAATAATATTCTTCCAAAACAGAAAGTACCAGACACAGATGAGTACATTGGTGAATTCTACCAAATATTTTAAAAAGAATATATATACAACTAATGAATCATTGAACACCACATCAAAAATGAACAATGTTGGCTAATTGTACATACATACATACACGCATACATAAATAAAACATGTATCAATTCTGTATAATCTCTCCAGAAAATAAAAGCAGAAGAATATTTCTTAATGAATCCCATAATGCGGGGCACCTAGGTGGCTCAGTGGGTTAAAGCCTCTGCCTTCGGCTCAGATCATGATCTCAGGGTCCTGGGATAGAGCCCTGAATTGGGCTCACTGCTCAGCAGGGAGCCTGCTTCCTCCTCTCTCTCTCTCTCTTCCTGCCTCTCTGCCTACTTGTGATCCCTGTCAAATAAATAAAATATTTAAAAATTGAATCCCATAATGCAGCATAATATAGTAGAAAGGACACAAGACTAGAGTTCCAGTCTTGGCTTATATACTTATAAGTGTGTATAAATCACAAAACTTCTTTGAGCCTCAGTTTATTCTTTAGTAAAGTATGGTTAATACTGTTATGGACTGAATTGTATCACTCCAAATTCACATGTTGTTGTCCTAACTAGCTGATGTCAAAGAGTTTACTGTCTGTACTCTGCTCTAGGAATTTTTATGATTTCAGGTCCCATATTTAGGTCTTTCATCCTTTTTGAACTTATTTTTGTGTATGGTGTATGAAAATGATCCAGTTATATTTTGTATGATTTTGTCCAGTTTTCCCACACCATTTGCTGAAGAGACTTTTACCCATTGAATGTTCTTTCCAGCTTTTTCAAAGATTAGTTGACTATAAAATTGTCGATTCACTTCTGAATTTTCTATTCTCTTCTACTAATCAATGTGTTTATTTTTGTGCCAGTACCATACTTCCTTGATCACTGCAGTTTTGTAATATAACTTGAAGTCCAGAATTATGATCCCTCCAGCTTTGCTTTTCATTCTCAAGATTGCTTTGGCAATTTAGGGTCTTTTGTTGTTCCATACAAATTTTAGGATTGTTTGCTCTAGTTCTATGAAAAATACTATTGGTATTTTGATAGGGATTGCATTAAGTGTGTCAATTGCTTTGGGTAGCATAGCATTTTAACAATATTTATTCTTCCAATCTATGAGCATGGAATGTCTTTCCATTTATTTGTGTCAGCTTCAATTTCTTTTATCAGTGTTTTATACTTCTCAGAATATGGGTCTTTCACCTCTTTGGTAAGTTTTTTTCCTAGCTATTTTATTATTTTTGGTGCGATTGTAAATGGGGTTGTTTTCTTAATTTCTCTTCCTGCTGCTTCATTATTGTGTGTAGAAATTCAACATATTTCTGTACTTTTATTTTGTATTCTACAAGTTTACTGAATTTGTTTATCAGTTCTAGCAGTTTTTTCTTGGAGTCTTTTGGATTTTCTCGTTTAGTGCTCTGAAAATATCATGCCTAGTATTATATTATCTGCAGAGAGAGTTTTACTTCTTTTTACTGATTTGAATTCTTTTTCTTTCTTTTTGTTTTCTGATTGTGACTAAGACTTCCAGTTCTATGATGAATAAAAATGGTGAGTAGACATTCTTGTCTTGTTCCTGACCTTAGGGGTAAAGCTGTCACTTTTTCCCATTAAGAATAATGTTAGCTGTCGATTTTTCATAGATGGTTTTTATTATGTTGAGATACACTCCCTCTAAGCCATTTTGTTGACAGTTTTTGTCATGAATGGATATTGACCTTTGTAATGCTTTTTTTCTCCATCTGTTGAAATGATCATATTTTTCTTATCCCTTCTCTTATTGATGTGACATACCACAATTGATTGATTTGAAAATACTGAATCACTTTTGTGGCCCAGGAATAAATCCCAGTTGATTGTGGTTAATGACTTTTTAAATGTATTGTTGAATTCAGCTTGCTAGTAATTTATTGAGAATTTTTGCATCTATGTTCATCAGGGATATTGTACTATGGTCTCTTTTTCAGTGGTGTCTTTATTTGGTTCTGGTATCAGGGTAATGTTGGCCTCAGAATGAATGTGGGTGTTTCCTTCCCTTTCCTATTATTTTGGAGCAGTTTGAGAAGAATGGGCATTAACTTTTCTTTAAATGTTTAGTAGAATTCACCTGTGAAACTATCTGGTCCTGGACTTTTGTTTATTGGGAGTTTTATTTTTTTATTACTGGCTCAATTTGCTTGCTGTTTACCAGTCTTTTCAACTTTTCTATTTCTTCTTGTTTCACTTTTGATAGTTTTTATGTTTCTAGGAATTTATTCATTTCTTCTAAGTTTTCCAGTTTGTTAGCATGTAGTTTTCCATAATGTTCTCTTATGTTCACTTGTATTTCTGTGGTATTGGTTGTTACTTCTCTTCTCTCATTTGTGATTTTGAGTCCTTTCTTTTTTTTTTTCTTGATAAGTCTAGCTAGAATTTTGTCAATTTTATTGATTCAAAAAAAACCTCCTGGTTTCATTGATCTGTTTTATCATTTTTAAAGCTTCTATATCATTTATTTCTACTCTAATCTTTATTATTTCCTTATTTCTGCTGGCTTTAGGTTTTGTTTGTTCTTTTTTTCTAGCTCCTTAAGGTATAACATTAGGTTATTTAATTGAGATTTTTCTTGCTTCTTGAAAGCCTGTATTGCTAATAACTTACTTATTATAACCACTTCTTATAACCACTTCTTATAACCACTTCTTACTTCTTATAACCACTTTGCTGCTTCCTAAAGGTTTTGGGCTGTTGTGTTTTCATTTTTATTTCTTCCCATGTACTTTTAAATTTCTTCTTTGATTATCTGTTGACCTATTCATTATTTAGTGGTATGTTGTTTAATCTCCATGTATTTGTGATCGTTTCAGATTTTTTCTTGTAGTTGATTTCTAGTTTCATAGTATTGTGGTAAGAAAATATGCATGGTATGATTTGGTCTTGAAATTGTTTAGGTTTGTTTTGTGGGGTAATATGTGCTCTGTTCTGGAGAATGTTCCATGTGGACTTGAAAAGAATGTGTATTCTGATGTTTTAGGATGAAATGTTCTGAATACATTTCCTAAATCCTACCTCTTTTATTGTGTCATTCAAAGTGATGGTTTCCTTTTTGATGTTCTGTTTAAATGATCTGTACATTGATGTGAGGTGTTAAAGTCTTCTGCTTTTATTGTATTATTATTAATTCCTTTGTGTTTGTTATTAACTGTTTATGTATTTGGGTGCTCCTATGTTGAGTGCATACATACTTACAATTGTTATATCTTCCTCCTGGAGTGTCCCCTTTATTATTATATGGTGTCCTTCTTTGTCTCTTGTTACATTTTTTTGTTTGTTTGTTTTAAAGTCATTTTGTTCAGTGCAAGTACTACTACTCTGGCTTTTTTCATTCAAGATTTTATTTAAATTCCAGTTAGTTTACATATGGTGTAGTACTAGTTTCAGGGTAAATTTATTGATTCATCAGTTGCATATAACACCCAATTCTCATTAAATCAAGTGCCCTCCTAATGCCCATCACCCAATTACCCCATCCTCCCACCCACCTCCCCTTCAGCAACCTCAGTCTGTTCCCTATAGTTAAGAGTCACTTCGGGTTTTCTTCCCTCCCTGTCTTTATCTCAATTTATTTCTCCTTCCCTTCCCTTATGTTCATCTGTCCTGTTTCTTAGATTCCACATATGAATGAAATCATATGGTATTTGTCTTTCTCTGACTGACTTATATTTCTTAGCATGATACACTCTAGTTTCATCAATGTCATTGCGAATGGGAAGATTTTATACTTTTTGATGGCTGAGTAATATTTCATTGTATGTATATGGCATACATATATATGTATGTGTGTATATGTGTGTATACATACACACACATACATACACACCACATATGCTTTCTCCATTCATCAGTCGTCAGACATTAGGGCTTTTTCCATGTTTTGACTATTATGAATAATGCCGCTGTAAATATTTGTATCCATTTTCATGATAGATGTTTCTCCATCTTTTCATTTTCAATATTCAGGTTCTTTAGAACTATAATGGGTCTCTTGTAGGCAGCATATACATGGGTCTTGGGTTTTTTTTTAATTAATTTTTTTTCAGCGTAAAAGTATTCATTGTTTTTGCACCACACCCAGTGCTCCATGCAATCCGTGCCCTCTCTAATACCTACCACCTGGTTCCCCCAACCTCCCACTCCCCACCCCTTCAAAACCCTCAGATTTTTTTCAGAGTCCATAGTCTCTCATGGTTCACCACCCCTTCCAATTTCCCTCAACTCCCTTCTCCTCTCCATCTCCCCTTGTCCTCCATGCTATTTGTTATGCTCCATAAATAAGTGAAACCATATGATAATTGACCCTCTCTGCTTGAACTATTTCACTCAGCATTATCTCTTCCAGTCCTGTTCATGTTGCTACAAAAGTTGGGTATTCATCCTTTCTGATGGAGGCATAATACTCCATAGTGTATATTGACCACATCTTCTTTATCCATTCGTCCGTTGAAGGGCATTGACCACTTGCTATTTTCTAGGCAGCATGCTGGGACACTGAAGACACAAAGACGTCATAGTCAGGGGAGATAAGTTGTCGGGGAAGTAGGAGGAGGCGCCCTTTCAACCTGTACCCTAAAGTGAGCTGATTACCTTTCAAAGAACTCTGATCACCCACAAAATCAGCCTGAGATCAGAATTATACACATCTGGATCTCTAGCGGAGCAGAAGACACCAGTGGGCAGGTAAAGTGGAGTGGGAAAGTTGGACTGATATTGGAAGATAAAAAAAAGGGAGAGGGAGCCACCAGAGGCGACCCATTAGAAAGTAATATCCCAATACGAGAGTGCCTTGCATCTGGGGACCAGCATTAACTTGGGAGTCTAGTAGAAAGCACTCAAAAAGAACAAAGGATCACGGGGGTGGGGAGGGTTGTAGGAAATGGGGTGTTAGGGATGGGGCTTAAGTCCCCAGACCCAGGACAGCCACCCCTGGCACAGAGCCAGAGAGAGTGTGGCGGAGAAACCAGGTCTTGGTCCCCGAGCCACCAGCGTGCCTGAGAGCGCGTGGGGCCCAGCTCCCGTGAGGGGCTGGGAGCCTCGTCAGCCAACAGAAGCACAACCTTTTTGCAGTCCCCATGCGAGTACCCTGCCGTGCTATCAGTGTCCAAGTCGCGCCCCCATGCCCTCCTCTGAGAGAGGTGCGCACAGGCACCAGCCTGGTGCTCTCGACCAGGAAAGACCAGGCACTCCCAGCCCCCAGTCAGGGCCAGCGGGAAAATCTCAGTGTGTGATCACTGCTTGGAACTTCTCTGGCAGTCTGGAGCTGCCCAGACAGCCACCTCTGCCGTGGTTTTGGGTACAAGCAAAAAATCCTGTGTCCCCAGGAACCGCGACTGGGAACCTGCTCTGCCAGTGGCCAAGGAGGGATTTATTTGGGCTCTGCAGCCAGACAGCCTTCTCTCTGAGAGGGAGGTCAGGGTGCAGGTTGCTTTCCTCTAAACCTACAAAAATTATCAAAAACGGTCAAGGTGAGAGAGAAAAATGAAAGTGAACAAACATAAAAACCTCCAGAGAACAAAAGCCTGAAAAAACCAGTTTCCCCAGAGCCCACCCCCTTGAGGGAGGCGGGAGGACTTAACTCAGAGAACATCATTGACTGAAAACCCACTTGGCAGGCTCCTCCCCCAGAAAACCAACCAGGAAAGAAAAAAAAAAAAAAAAAGATGACAAGAGAACAACCACCACTACTCCATAGGACAACTTTTATTTTTAATTCGTTCCCACTATTCTGGCTCATTTTTTTTATATAGATAATATTTTAATCTATTTACCACCATAGTGAGCTGTCCAGTACATCAAATTCTATAATAACCTTCTAACCTGAACTTTTTGATACACACACCTGTGTTTTCCTTTTGCATTTCTATTTTTTAAATTTCTTTTTTTTTAAATTTTAGTTTAGTTGGGTTTTGTTTTTAAAATCTATTTTGTCACGTTATGTTTTTGATTGGAGCATTTTGTGTATTTACTTTTAAAGTAGTTATTGATAGATATGTGTTTATTGCCATTTTATTACTTTTTTTGTGCTTGTTTCTGAAGATTTTCTCTTATCCTTTTTTGTCTTTCTCTACAAAGCAGATATCCTAAGCTTGGGTTGTGATCATGGAAAATAGTGGCCTGTGGGATCCCGCTAATTTGAAAGTGTTCTTTGTATGTTAGTTTTAAGATCTCATTGGGACCTGTATTAAAGACTAGAGCATAGCTTCATATCCTCTCTTTTTTAAATCTTTCTTCTCTCTTTAACTCCAGAGTACTAAAGCTACATACTCTTTGTTTTTTCCTTCAGAGACATCATTCAGGCACCAAAAACAGAAATGGAAAGAGACAGGTTTAGTCCAAAGCACCAGTTTCCATTGCCTTAAGCTGCCTCAATGGTTTTTTTAGAGTGTAGAATTTCTCACACTTGGTCTCAGGCCCACAGTGTGTGCAATACTTCAATCAAATTGCTTATGACATATTGGAGTGAGTGCTTAGGAATTATGAGTTCCTCATATATTAAAAGAAGGCTGAATACGACTTACAAAGGCACTGAGGTAAAGAGGGGAATAGTTCTCAAAATTCCTCCTTGTCATGGAGTTATACTCAAATGTTGAGTTCTGTTTTACATAACACACAAAGATGCACAGTCAGAGACTATGTTGGAAAATATAGATTCCAAGAATGTCATTCAAAGTCCTCCACACTCTGGTCCTGGCCCGTTTTTCTGTTCTAATCTATTGTGCTTATTCTTTCAGTTTAGTTCCATATATGTTTATTTGAGTGTTTGTGATATACTTATTGGTCACATCCTAGGCCCTGTAGATAAACAAACCAATCTATCTACAGTCCTTTCTTCAAGAAGCTCAAAAACTCATCGTCTCAGAAGGGAAAATTCTAAAGTGTACTGCACGGTTAATAGGATTATAGGAGCCTGCTCCATGTGAAGAAGTTATGCATGAGGGCATGTGAGCCATTCTTGGCCACCAGTTTTTCTGACAGCCATAGGAGGCCAAAGGGAATAGAGAAGAGAATTTAGATAGGTGCAGTGTAAGTCATGGGTTCCAGCTCTGTTGTTTTGATTTTGGGCAAGTCGCTTCTTGCAAGAGATGCAAAGTAATATTATTTTCCTGCTTAACCATAGGGAAGAGTTGAACAAACTTCAAGGAATGAGGTATAACCATCAATGAATTTTTTCCTTATGGTGAATATTTGTTCCTCAATAGGAAGTTTGACTCTTCCAGCAATTTTGAGAGAAGCTTGGAAAGCATGAAACGTGCTGACATTCTAGCAATCTTGGTGTGTACAAAGTTCTCAACCTGTAATCATCTAGGAATGCAATTCTGGGAATATCAGGTATCCAAATTCCACCTGTGTTTCTCCTTGATGCCCCATTTATCCCTAAGACATCTGCTATAACAGGTGTGTGTGTGTGTGTGTGTGTGTGTGTGTTTTAGCTGATAGAGGGAAAGATGTCTGGGTGAGGGGAGAGGGTACTGCTGCTGCGGATTACAGGCATTTGAGATAACAGGCATTGGATGTTCTGCAGTGTTAACAATGGGCTCCATTCCTTCAGGGATTTTCAAGGAAAAAGACTAGGGATGAGATGTGAAGGACAAAACAATCTAGATAGTGGTATCTGTTACCAATTCAGTATAAATAGTGCATAAAGTTCATAGGTAGACAAATATTTAACTTTAAAAAATCTTAAAAGTTAAAGTGAAAAAATTAGAGTTTTTGTCATCTCATAAATGTAAATAAAGCCATTCTTGAGAATTAAAAAAAAAAGAGTAGAAAGACTGTTGCTCAAATGGAACTTTGATATTTGGTAAAAAGGATGTTCTGGAGGTCAAGATACTTGGATTCTAGTCCCAGTTCTGTCACTGACTTGATATGTGACCTTGGGAAAGTAACCTTAGTTGTGACCCTCACTTTCTTAATATTAAAAAAGTGGCTGGAATAACTGATTTCCAAGGTTACTTTCTCACTCTGACTTTCAATATTTTGGGTCCTCAAATTTCTTTAGAGAGGGAGCAAATACCAAGACTGTCAGATATCATAAACAGAAAGTTAAGGAATATAAGATAATAAAATAATTTTACAGTACCAAAACAGAAAGTATGAATTATGCATTGTATTATTGTGTTACTAGTATTTTACTCTATGTACTTTCCAGATTTCGCAGGATAAATATCTTGTCCTATTTTCCCTACAAACAGTCCAAATATCCTGGTAATTGTAATGTTTTACCATTCCAATTGTCTTCTAAACTGCCTTATTTGATCAGAAAGGATTTCAGAACACTTTTCCTTAGAAAATCAGAGAGAGAGACAAACCATAAGAGACTCTTAACTATAGGAAACAAACTGAGGGTTGCTGGAGGGGAGGTTGGGGGGCATGGGGTAACTGGGTGATGGACATTAAGGAAGGCACATATAATGAACACTGGGTATTATATGTAACTGATGAATAACTGAATTCTACCTCTGAAACTAATGATATGCTGCTATATGTTAACTGATTGAATTTCAATAAAATAAAAAAAAACAATCCCTTATTTTTGCTTCAGAAAATATGGTTGCCATAACTCTGTAGCACTCATTTTATGTTTCCTTTCTAGGTTTTTTTCTAATGCATATGAATTTTTTCATTGGCATAAGGAATATTTAAAGCAATTGAAACTTTCTATAAATATAATATGCATGGATCACTTATTACTCACAAATGACATGTGTTTGGGAATACAAAAAATCATGCTTAAAACTAGACATGTACAGTGGATGTTTGGAATAGACAAGCAAATGAGGCTTCTCAGCTATAATGTTCTGGAGATAATTGTAGGGAAGAAGAATCTGGGGAGTAGGGAGGAATGGCAGCAGAAGTAGAGAGAAGGAAGTTTCAAGTATCCCTTATGTACGGCCTCTGCTGGTGGGGATTGGGAGCCAGAAGGTTTAGACTTAGGTGAAGTAGAAGGTCATTGATGTCTGCCTGATTTTTATCTCTAGGCCAAACCTTTCCTGAGTCCAAGCCTAGAATTTCAAACTGCCTGTTCCATCTCTCAGTATGGCATCTCAAACTCATTCATCTTCCCTTCAAGACCCTTTTCTTCTCCTGGATTCATTGTTCCTATAACTGGCACCATCATTTTTATTTCCCCAATTACTAAGATGAATAACTTTGGCAGTATCTCTGATTCTTCCATTGCCTCACTAAACACAGTCAGTCGCCACATTGTGTTGCTATTCCACCGTAATATTTCTCATGAGCAAAAGCTCCTATGCATACTTACTATCTTCACCTTCATTTAGGCCTTCCTAATTTCTCATTTCAAATACTATTTTTTATTTTATAATTTTTTATTTTTTATAAACATATATTATTATCCCCAGGGGTACAGGTCTGTGAATCACCAGGTTTACACACTTCACAGCACTCACCAAAGCACATACCCTCCCCAAAGTCCATAATCCCACCCCCTTCTCCCAAACCCCCTCCCCCCAGCAACCCTCAGTTTGTTTTGTGAGATTAAGAGTCACTTATGGTTTGTCTCCCTCCCAATCCCATCTTGTTTCATTGATTCTTCTCCTACCCACTTAAGCCCCCATGTTGCATCACCACTTCCTCATATCAGGGAGATCATATGATAGTTGTCTTTCTCTGCTTGACTTATTTTGCTAAGCATGATACGCTCTAGTTCCATCCATGTTGTCGCAAATGGCAAGATTTCATTTCTTTTGATGGCTGCATAGTATTCCATTGTGTATATATACCACATCTTCTTGATCCATTCATCTGTTGATGGACATCTAGGTTCTTTCCATAGTTTGGCTATTGTGGACATTGCTGCTATAAACATTCGGGTGCACGTGCCCCTTTGGATCACTACGTTTGTATCTTTAGGGTAAATACCCAATAGTGCAATGCTGGGTCATAGGGCAGTTCTATTTTCAACATTTTGAGGAACCTCCATGCTGTTTCCCAGAGTGGCTGCACCAGCTTGCATTCCCACCAACAGTGTAGGAGGGTTCCCCTTTCTCCACATCCTCGCCAGCATCTGTCATTTCCTGACTTGTTGATTTTAGCCATTCTGACTGGTGTGAGGTGATATCTCATTGTGGTTTTGATTTGTATTTCCCTGATGCCGAGTGATATGGAGCACTTTTTCATGTGTCTGTTGGCCATCTGGATGTCTTCTTTGCAGAAATGTCTGTTCATGTCCTCTGCCCATTTCTTGATTGGATTATTTGTTCTTTGGGTGTTGAGTCTGCTAAGTTCTTTATAGATTCTGGACACTAGTCCTTTATCTGATATGTCGTTTGCAAATATCTTCTCCCATTCTGTCAGTTGTCTTTTGATTTTGTTAACTGTTTCCTTTGCTGTGCAAAAGCTTTTGATCTTGATGAAATCCCAATAGTTCATTTTTGCCCTTGCTTCCCTTGCCTTTGGCGTTGTTCCTAGGAAGATGTTGCTGCGGCAGAGGTCAAAGAGGTTGCTGCCTGTGTTCTCCTCAAGGATTTTGATGGATTCCTTTCGCACATTGAGGTCCTTTATCCATTTTGAGTCTATTTTTGTGTGTGGTGTAAGGAAATGGTCCAATTTCATTTTTCTGCATGTGGCTGTCCAGTTTTCCCAGCACCATTTATTGAAGAGGCTGTCTTTTTTCCATTGGACATTCTTTCCTGCTTTGTCGAAGATGAGTTGACCATAGAGTTGAGGGTCTATTTCTGGGCTCTCTATTCTGTTCCATTGATCTATGTGTCTGTTTTTGTGCCAGTACCATGCTGTCTTGATGATGACAGCTTTGTAATAGAGCTTGAAGTCCGGAATTGTGATGCCACCAACGTTGGTTTTCTTTTTCAATATCCCTTTGGCTATTCGAGGTCTTTTCTGGTTCCATATAAATTTTAGAATTATTTGTTCCATTTCTTTGAAAAAGATGGATGGTACTTTGATAGGAATTTTATTAAATGTGTAGATTGCTTTAGGTAGCAGACATTTTCACAATATTTATTCTTCCAATCCAGGAGCATGGAACATTTTTCCATTTCTTTGTGTCTTCCTCAATTTCTTTCAAGAGTACTTGATAGTTTTCTGAGTATAGATTCTTTGCCTCTTTGGTTAGGTTTATTCCTAGGTATCTTATAGTTTTGGGTGCAATTGTAAATGGGATTGACTCCTTAATTTCTCTTTCATCTGTCTTGCTGTTGGTGTAGAGAAATGCAACTGATTTCTGTGCATTGATTTTATATCCTGACACTTTACTGAATTCCTGTATAAGTTCTAGCAGTTTTGGAGTGGAGTCTTTTGGGCTTTCCACATATAGTATCATATCATCTGCGAAGAGTGATAATTTGACTTCTTCTTTGCCGATTTGGATGCCTTTAATTTCCTTTTGTTGTCTGATTGCTGAGGCTAGGACCTCTAGTACTATGTTGAAGAGCAGTGGTGATAATGGACATCCCTGCCGTGTTCCTGACCTTAGCGGAAAAGCTTTCAGTTTTTCTCCATTGAGAATGATATTTGCGGTGGGTTTTTCATAGATGGCTTTGATGATATTGAGGTATGTGCCCTCTATCCCTACACTTTGAAGAGTTTTGATCAGGAAGGGATGCTGTACTTTGTCAAATGCTTTTTCAGCATCTATGGAGAGTATCATATGGTTCTTGTTCTTTCTTTTATTGATGTGTTGTATCACATTGACTGATTTGCGGATGTTGAACCAACCTTGCAGCCCTGGAATAAATCCCACTTGGTCGTGGTGAATAATCCTTTTAATATACTGTTGAATCCTATTGGCTAGTATTTTGTTGAGTATTTTCGCATCTGTGTTCATCAAGGATATTGGTCTATAGCTCTCTTTTTTGATGGGATCCTTGTCTGGCTTTGGGATCAAGGTGATGCTGGCCTCATAAAATGAGTTTGGAAGTTTTCCTTCCATTTCTATTTTTTGGAACAGTTTCAGGAGAATAGGAATTAGTTCTTCTTTAAATGTTTGGTAGAATTCCCCCGGGAAGCCGTCTGGCCCTGGGCTTTTGTTTGTTTGGAGATTTTTAATGACTGTTTCAATCTCCTTACTGGTTATGGGTCTGTTCAGGCTTTCTATTTCTTCCTGGTTCAGTTGTGGTAGATTATATGTTTCTAGGAATGCATCCATTTCTTCCAGATTGTCAAATTTATTGGCGTAGAGTTGCTCATAGTATGTTCTTATAATAGTTTGTATTTCTTTGGTGTTAGTTGTGATCTCTCCTCTTTCATTCATGATTTTATTTATTTGGGTCCTTTCTCTTTTCTTTTTGATAAGTCAGGCCAGGGGTTTATCAATTTTATTAATTCTTTCAAAGAACCAGCTCCTAGTTTCGTTGATTTGTTCTATTGTTTTTTGATTTCTATTTCATTGATTTCTGCTCTGATCTTTATGATTTCTCTTCTCCTGCTGGGTTTAGGGTTTCTTTCTTGTTCTTTCTCCAGCTCCTTTAGGTGTAGGGTTAGGTTGTGTACCTGAGACCTTTCTTGTTTCTTGAGAAAGGCTTGTACCGCTATATATTTTCCTCTCAGGACTGCCTTTGTTGTGTCCCACAGATTTTGAACCATTGTATTTTCCTTATCATTTGTTTCCATGATTTTTTTCAATTCTTCTTTAATTTCCCAGTTGACCCATTCATTCTTTAGAAGGATGCTGTTTAGTCTCCATGTATTTGGGTTCTTTCCAAACTTCCTTTTGTGGTTGAGTTCTCGCTTTAGAGCATTGTGGTCTGAAAATATGCAGGGAATGATCCCAATCTTTTGATACCGGTTGAGTCCTGATTTAGGACCGAGGATGTGATCTATTCTGGAGAATGTTCCATGTGCACTGGAGAAGAATGTGTATTCTGTTGCTTTGGGATGAAATGTTCTGAATATATCTGTGATGTCCATCTGGTCCAGTGTGTCGTTTAAGGCCTTTATTTCCTTGCTGATCTTTTGCTTGGATGATCTGTCCATTTCAGTGAGGGGAGTGTTAAAGTCCCCTACTATTATTGTATTATTGTTGATGTGTTTCTTTGATTTTGTTATTAATTGGTTTATATAGTTGGCTGCTCCCATGTTGGGGGCATAGATATTTAAAATTGTTAAATCTTCTTGTTGGACAGACCCTTTGAGTATGATATAGTATCCTTCCTCATCTCTTATTATAGTCTTTGGCTTAAAATCTAATTGATCTGATATAAGGATTGCCACTCCTGCTTTCTTCTGATGTCCATTAGCATGGTAAATTCTTTTCCACCCCCTCACTTTAAATCTAGAGGTGTCTTCGGGCTTAAAATGAGTTTCTTGGAGGCAACATATAGATGGATTTTGTTTTTTTATCCATTCTGATACCCTGTGTCTTTTGACAGGGGCATTTAGCCCATTAACATTCAGGGTAACTATTGAGAGATATGAATTTAGTGCCATTGTATTGCCTGTAAGGTGACTGTTACTGTATATGGTCTCTGTTCCTTTCTGATCTACCACTTGTAGGCTGTCTCTTTGCTTAGAGGACCCCTTTCAATATTTCCTGTAGAGCTGGTCTGGTGTTTGCAAATTCTTTCAGTTTTTGTTTGTCCTGGAAGCTTTTAATCTCTCCTTCTATTTTCAATGATAGCCTAGCTGGATATAGTATTCTTGGCTGCATGTTTTTCTCGTTTAGTGCTCTGAAAATATCATGCCAGCTCTTTCTGGCCTGCCAGGTCTCTGTGGATAAGTCAGCTGCCAATCTAATATTTTTACCATTGTATGTTACAGACTTCTTTTCCCGGGCTGCTTTCAGGATTTTCTCTTTGTCACTGAGACTTGTAAATTTTACTATTAGGTGACGGGGTTTGGGCCTATTCTTATTGATTTTGAAGGGCGTTCTCTGAACCTCCTGAATTTTGATGCTCGTTCCCTTTGCCATATTGGGGAAATTCTCCCCAATAATTCTCTCCAGTATACCTTCTGCTCCCCTCTCCCTTTCTTCTTCTTCTGGAATCCCGATTTTTCTAATATTGTTTCGTCTTATGGTGTCACTTATCTCTTGAATTCTCCCCTCGTGGTCCAGTAGCTGTTTGTCCCTCTCTTGCTCAGCTTCTTTATTCTCTGTCATTTGGTCTTCTATATCAGTAATTCTTTCTTCTGCCTCATTGATCCTAGCAGTGAGAGCCTCCATTTTTGATTGCACCTCATTAATAGCTTTTTTGATTTCAACTTGGTTAGATTTTAGTTCTTTTATTTCTCCAGAAAGGGCTTTTATATCTCTCGAGAGGGTTTCTCTAATATCTTCCATGCCTTTTTCGAGCCCGGCTAGAACCTTGAGAATTGTCATTCTGAACTCTAGGTCTGACATATTACCAATGTCTATATTGATTAGGTCCCTAGCCTTCGGTACTGCCTCTTGTTCTTTTTTTTGTGTTGAATTTTTCCGTCTTGTGTTTTTGTCCAGATAAGAGTATATGAAGGAGCAAGGAAAATACTAAAAGGGTGGCAACAACCCCAGAAAAATATGTTTTAACCAAATTAGAAGAGATCCCTAATCGTGAGGAGGGAGAAAGGGGATAAAAAGAGATTCAAAAAGGAAGACAGAAAAAAAAAAAGAAAAGAAAAGAATTTAAAAAAAGAAATCAAATAAGAAAAATATAAAAAAGAAAAAATATATATATTAGATAAACTAGTTAAAAAACGTTAAAAAAGAAAAAGGTAAAAGTTAAAAAAAAAATTTTACCAGAAGGCGAGAAAAAAAAAACAAAAAATGAAAAAGAAAAAAATTAAATTAACTGCAAGACTAAAAAAAATCACAGGGAAAAAGCCATGAGTTCCGTGCTTTGCTTTCTCCTCCTCTGCAATTCTGCTGCTCTCCTTGGTATTGAAACCGCACTCCTTGGTAGGTGAACTTGGTCTCGGCTGGATTTCTTGTTGATCTTCTGGGGGAGGGGCCTGTTGTAGTGATTCTCAAGTGTCTTTGCCCCAGGCGGAATTGCACCGGCCTTACCAGCGGCTGGGCTGAGTAAACGCTCGGGTTTGCTTTCCGGAGATTTTGTTCCCTGAGCGCTTTCTGTAGAGTTCCGGAGGACGGGAATAGAAATGGCGGCCTCCTGGTCTCCGGCCCGGAGGAGCCGAGAGCCCAGGGCCCCACTCCTCAGTGCGGCCTCAGAGAACAGCGCCCAGTTACTCCCGTCTGCCTGACCTCCGGCCGCGCTCCGAGCTCACTGAGCCTGCGACCAGTTCAAGGTCACACCGAGCTGTGAGCTTACTGTCGGCTCTGTCTCTGTAGCCGGCTTTCCCGTTCCAATACCCGCAAGCTCTGCGACACTCAGACACCCCCGATCCTTCTGTGACCCTGCGGGACCTGAGGCCACGCTGACCCCGCTTGGGCTTCGCCCCGGTTTAGCCTCTGGAGCAATGTCCCTCAGCGGAACAGACTTTTAAAAGTCCTGATTTTGTGCGCCGTTGCTCCGCCGCTTGCCGGGAGCCGGCCCCTCCCCCTGGGGTCTATCTTCCCGTCACTTTGGATTCATTTCTCCGCCGGTCCTACCTTTCAGAAAGTGGTTGTTTTTCTGTTTCCAGAATTGCTGTTCTTCTTCTCTTCGATCTGCCGATGGATTTTCAGGTGTTTGCAATCTTTAGATAAGCTATCTAGCTGATCTCCGGCTAGCTGAAGTAGTCTCAGCCTGCTACTTCTCTGCCATCTTGACTCCTCCCCCCACGATTCATGATGTCATTTCAAATACTTTAAAGCTTTTATCTGGTCCATTCCTTTGAAACCGTATCAACTTCAATCAATAAAATCCTAGAGCAACATTTATCTTAGTTTCCTTTCCCACCAGTAGTTTCACCAGTAGTGTTAGACCAAGTTTTTAGAGTTACATGTGCATTTTTTTTTATCAGAGACATGAATAAGTAATGGCATTAGTTTGCTGGACTTCCTGAAATAGAGGAAATTTCAGGAGTTTTAAGTGGACTAAGATGCTTGAATAATTAGATTCTTTTCTAACTCCGAAGCACTCTCGCTGTATGTTTTATCTCCTAATTTGGATGTTAAAATAGACCTGACATCTATAGCTTTCCTTTTGGCCACAACAGAAAATTTGATCTTTGCTTCTTTTTTAAATACACCTATATCAGCTGAATGCTTTTCTGTTGCTAAAAAGCTCTCTAGCCTCATCTGATCCATTTCACAGATGTTGGGAATTCAGGGATTCCCCTTAGGTTTTAGTGTCTCCTCCCTCATTACCAACCTTCGCCTCTTACTACAGTCATGTTTCCATCACTCACATGTACTTGGCCACGTGGCAGATTTGCTGATGGGCTCTGCAGCCATCTCCCACAAACACAGGCCAAGAGGTGACATTCAATCTATCCAGAGTATACTTCCATCCTGCCAAAGCTGTAAAACTGTCTAGAATTGTAGTCTCTTCCAGTTATGTGCACCAAAGCACCTGCCAATGTCATTAATCAGTTTCCTAATGATTTCACAGTGCATCAGATAGAGCTCAGTTGGCTTGTAGTAAGAATGTAAGGCCGTAGCAGCATTGGGCTAGATGTTTGGCCTCAGTGATCCTGAAACTCTTAAGCCACAAAGCATAAGAAGTCCATTAGGTGTTTCTGGAACCTGTCCCAAAGACGGGAAAATATCCAGGCAGAGGCAAAGGAAAGGTCAAGAGAACGCAAAATATCAGACAAAGGCTGCCTCCTCAGTGGGGGTTATGGTGTGAACCAGCCCAGTAACCTCATGGCTGCCATTTAGTCAGTGGGCCTGCTTGTCTGGATCTAGGGTCTGGTCTGGAGGGTTTTCCCAGTGTCCAAGGCATGTACAATGCTTCCATCTAACTCAAACCACATGCAGAAGGATGGTGTCATATTTGGCATACAACCAATCAAGAAAGGCATGAGAGGGTGTCCAGACTTGTTTGAACAAATGTTCAAAAAACATTTCTAAGGGGATATTCCAGAAAAACATACTCAAGGTCTTAAAACAGATGTTCAGTCTCTAGGAGGATTGTTGCTTTGCAGCCAGTATTATTGAATGCTATAAGAACCAAATCAGTTCAAGGTTTGAACCATGGTGGCTTTTCAGATTTTTCTTGTAGTTTATTGTGGGCCAGGGAAAGGGTGGGTTAGATAACAGGGGATAATGCTAAGGAGGCAACATTTTGTTGTGTTTTAGTGCCTCAGCTTCAGAGTTAGGCAGGCAAAGACTTAGACACCTGACTAGCTGAGTGACTTAATCTCTCAGAGCCTTAGTTTTCTTCATTTGTAAAATGAGGGCAATAACATTGCTTACTTGATAGGTTTATGAAGTGGACTAAAAGGAAATATCTGTCTATATATAAAGAGTTTGCATAGTGCATATCATGTATTAGGCACTCAATAAGTCCTAGACAATATTACTATTAATATCACCACTAGAAGTACTTTTATCTTTACTGCTTCTTCTACTATTACTATTATAATTACTTCACTATACAACAACTACAAAAACTACTACTGCTGCTGTTGCTGCTGCTACTATTACTACTACTACTACTGGTAATGAGGGCTTTTCCCAAATGAGTTGGGAAGTTGAATACCTCAAGTTCATGATTTCTTTTTTTTTCTTTTCTTATTTATTTTTTTGTTTATTTTCAGCATAACAGTATTCATTATTTTTTCACCACACCCAGTGCTCCATGAAATCCATGCCCTCTATAATACCCACCACCCGATACCCCAACCTCCTTAACTTATGTAGAAAGTAGTAATATCAAGGAAGATTACAGGATTGTAATTCTTAGAATAGGGAAAATACCAAAGAAGTACAGGAACCTGGGGCACCTGGGTGGCTCAGTGGGTTAAGCCTCTGCCTTCAGCTCGGGTCGTGATCCCAGGGTCCTGGGATCGAGCCCCGCATCGGGCTATCTGCTCAGCAGGGAGCCTGCTTCCTCCTCTCTCTCTCTGCCTGCATCTCTGCCTACTTGTGATCTCTCTCTCTCTCTCTCTGTCAAATAAATAAATAAAATATTTAAAAAAAGAAGTACAGGAACCTAGAATTGTATTTCTTTTATCTCAGACCCAAGCTCTTCCACTCTTCTTTAGTTTGCTATGCAATATAGCCCAAGCCACTTTAGATCTCTAAGTTTCAGTAACAACCCTTGAAAATAAAATGTCACTGAAACTTATTTGCAGGTCTCCTGGCCTATACCAGAGGCCTAAGCTGTGAATGGAATATATAACTAAACTGGTCCACATGGGGCATGATACCAGTCTCTAAAGCCACACCAAGCTAACTGGCTCCTAATCCAGAGACATGCTATAACCACTACCAGAATTTTTGTTAACCACTGCCAGTGATAACTTGAGCTCATTGTCATTGGGAGCATGGTCTTACTTTCAATATAGCCATCACCTTATTATTTCACATTTTCCCATCTATGTTTGTTCATCCATAATGTCTTTTAAAGGAATTTAATTAATTAATTCATTTATCTATCCATCCATTCAACAAATAATTATTGAGCAACTAAAACATGCCAGACACTGTTCTTAGCACTGAGGATAAAGCATTGAACAAGCCAAACAAACATCCCTGCTATTATGAAACTCATAGTCTAGCTGCCTGGTCTGGCCAAATGTAATATTCTAAGAAATATTATTGAGGTAAGTTCAGTCTACCTTTTTGAAGCAAATTATAGTCAATACTTTTCAACTGAACATGTTTCAGGGAGGCATGTTTGGGTGGAGAGGGAGGAGATGGTCTTGAATCTAGCCTGAGAAAAGTCTCAGAGGGTAGTTTGGGAAAGGGATTTAATAATAATATGACTATTTTAATTTATCAGATGACTCTGGTTTATATAAATTATATAGCTAATATATGTTGTATAGCTGATGTATATTGAAATATGTTAGAAAGTAATGTGACTTTTAATTGTGTAGTTCATAAACTGGCTCCGAAGGCAGCTCCAAAAACAGCATTTTGAAAATATTCTGAACAATAATCGCATAATAATAATAAGTTTATAGATGACGGATAGTTAGATCTTCAAGGGGACTCCTTTGAAAAGTACAACATGCATTTGGATGTACAAGTTCTGGTATGTTCTTAAATATTAAATTAGCAGTTAATTTGTTTTAAAAAACAGTGAAGTAAGAAATGTGTATGTATTTATTATGTTTGGACTTAAGTCATACAATTCAGTAAATAATTATAAAATTAGCTTACTTTAAAAAACACTGAATCAAAATTTTCTTTGCTCATAGGTTCTTTCATTTAATTTATACGTAATTTTCTGCATATGGGTCTTAAAATGCACAGAATAGTTATTTGGCCATTACCTACACTGTGTTACATTTTCAATATGCAAATCAACCTTCTGATTATATGACAGTTCTGAAGAAATACTGCCTTCTGATTTGATGCCAGTGTATGATCAAGATTCTTAAAATTTAACTAGTATTTATGTTATAGGCAGAATGTTAAATCAGGAATCGTAAACAATTCCTAGGCAATGTGTATAATGTTTGTAAGTCATTCCTAGAAATTGTTCACAATGTCTGTAACATATATGCAACTAGCAACTGCCTGAAATATTTAAGAAATCTTCAAGATGCAAACTGGCCATCCCCATGCCATCCTGAATTATAACATTTGTTTTAATAATTCTACTTATTTGTTTGTATACTTAGATATTAACCATAATTCTAGTAATAATAGAGTTTATTTGCATAGTTCTCATGGGTTCCTAGATTTTTACTATTTATTGGATGATGCAGGGCTTTGAACATGCTCATTTTAAGAGGTACTAGGAAAAAAAGAAACCAGTAAATTAAAATAAAGGGAATCTTTTTTGTCAGATACTCTAAGGCCTCATCCAAATATTCTTAGTCCTGTTCACAAGCTGTAGCCCAAGCTCCCTTGCCTTTTTCCCCACATCATTAGACTTTATCCAAGTAGTTTTGATACCCTAAAGCCTTCAAAGTTTCCTAGGTCACTCAAAAGAAGTCTAATAAGTTTACAAACCTCATTCTGTCTAAACACGAAATTTTCTTGCCTGTCCCTGTTCACTTTCCCACTTCAGTCTATACATGGTGTAAATATTTAATTCTACATATTTGATTCCTGCTTAAGTTTATCATATTTTCATATACTATTTTGAAATGATCTACATTTTGGTTTATGTTAACATTGTCTGCTATGTAACTACCCCAAAACAATTTTGAGATGAAGAAAAAAAAGTCAAATTAGTCTGACCTTTGAATGCTAAGGTCATATCAAATAACTTTTTGGAATTCTTTATCCTCTCTAGCTGGAGCATTTCTAGTCCATCTAAACAACTAAACTGATTTGGCAAACTTTTGATTGACCAATGGAACCAGAGCCCATCAGGATTAGGCCAGGAAATGAATTGGCAAAATAGGATGTAGGATCAAGAAGGAAACTTCTGAATGACAGAGAAGGGCCTTCTGACAATTGATCTCAGAATCTAATGTAGGTGCAAAGAAATTCGTTGGTACGAAGAGAGACAGTTTGACTTCTTCATTGCCAATTTGGGTACCTTTTATTTCTCTTTGTTGTCTGATTCTTGTTGCTAGGACTTCTAATACTATGTTGAACAAGAGTGGTGAAAGTGGGCATCCTTGTCGTGTTCCTGATCTCAACGGGAAGGATGCAAGCTTTTTCCCATTGAGGATGGTATTTGCTGTGGGTCTTTCATAGATAGATTTGATGGAGTTCAGGAATGTTCCCTCTATCCCTATACTTGGAAGGGTTTTAATCAGGAACGGGTGCTGGATTTTGTCAAATGCTTTTTCTGCATCAATTGAGAGGACCATGTGGTTCTTCTCTCTTCTCTTATTAATTTGTTCTATCACATTGATTGATTTGTGAATGTTGAACCATCCCTGTCACCCAGGAATGAATCCCACCTGGTCATGGTGGATAATCTTTTTAATGTGCTGTTGGATCCTGTTTTCTAGGATCTTGTTGAGAATCTTAGCATCCATATTCATCAGGGATATTGGTCTGAATTCTCCTTTTTTGGTAGGGTCTTTAAGGTTGATATCCAGGATCTATAAAGAACTCCTCAAACTCAACACACACAAAACAGATAATCATATTAAAAAAAATGGGCAGAAGATAGGAACGGACACTTCTCCAATGAAGACATATAAATGGCTATCAGACACATGAAAAAATGCTCATCATCACTAGTCATCATGGAGATTCAAATTAAAACCATATTGAGGTATCACCTTACACCAGTTAGAATGGTCAAAATTAGCAAGACAGGAAACAACATGTGTTGGAGGGAATGTGGAGAAAGAGGAACCCTCTTACACTGTTGGTGGGAATGCAAGTTGGTGCAGCTTCTTTGGAGAACAGTGTGGAGATTCCTCGAGAAATTAAAAATAGAGCTTCCCCATGACCCTGCAATTGCACTGCTGGGTATTTACCCCAAAGATACAGATGTAGTGAAAAGAAGGGCCATCTGTACCCCAACGTTTATAGCAGCAATGGCCACGGTTGCCAAACTGTGGAAGGAACCAAGATGCCCTTCAACAGACGAATGGATAAGGAAGATGTGGTCCATATACACTATGGAGTATTATGCTTCCATCAGAAAGGATGAATACCCAACTTTTTTTTTTAATTAATTTTTTATTTTTTTTATAAACATATATTTTTATCCCCAGGGGTACAGGTCTGTGAATCACCAGGTTTACACACTTCACAGCACTCACCAAAGCACATACCCTCCCCAAAGTCCATAATCCCACCCCCTTCTCCCAAGCCCCCTCCCCCCAGCAACCCTCAGTTTGTTTTGTGAGATTAAGAGTCACTTATGGTTTGTCTCCCTCCCAATCCCATCTTGTTTCATTGATTCTTCTCCTACCCACTTAAGCCCCCATGTTGCATCACCACTTCCTCATATCAGGGAGATCATATGATAGTTGTCTTTCTCTGCTTGACTTATTTCGCTAAGCATGATATGCTCTAGTTCCATCCATGTTGTCGCAAATGGCAAGATTTCATTTCTTTTGATGGCTGCATAGTATTCCATTGTGTATATATACCACATCTTCTTGATCCATTCATCTGTTGATGGACATCTAGGTTCTTTCCATAGTTTGGCTATTGTGGACATTGCTGCTATAAACATTTGGGTGCACGTGCCCCTTTGGATCACTACGTTTGTATCCTTAGGGTAAATACCCAATAGTGCAATTGCTGGGTCATAGGGCAGTTCTATTTTCAACATTTTGAGGAACCTCCATGCTGTTTTCCAGAGTGGCTGCACCAGCTTGCATTCCCACCAACAGTGTAGGAGGGTTCCCCTTTCTCCGCATCCTCGCCAGCATCTGTCATTTCCTGACTTGATGATTTTAGCCATTCTGACTGGTGTGAGGTGATATCTCATTGTGGTTTTGATTTGTATTTCCCTGATGCCGAGTGATATGGAGCACTTTTTCATGTGTCTGTTGGCCATCTGGATGTCTTCTTTGCAGAAATGTCTGTTCATGTCCTCTGCCCATTTCTTGATTGGATTATTTGTTCTTTGGGTGTTGAGTCTGCTAAGTTCTTTATAGATTCTGGACACTAGTCCTTTATCTGATATGTCGTTTGCAAATATCTTCTCCCATTCTGTCAGTTGTCTTTTGATTTTGTTAACTGTTTCCTTTGCTGTGCAAAAGCTTTTGATCTTGATGAAATCCCAATAGTTCATTTTTGCCCTTGCTTCCCTTGCCTTTGGCGTTGTTCCTAGGAAGATGTTGCTGCGGCAGAGGTCAAAGAGGTTGCTGCCTGTGTTCTCCTCAAGGATTTTGATGGATTCCTTTTGCACATTGAGGTCCTTCATCCATTTTGAGTCTATTTTTGTGTGTGGTGTAAGGAAATGGTCCAATTTCATTTTTCTGCATGTGGCTGTCCAATTTTCCCAGCAGCATTTATTGAAGAGGCTCTCTTTTTTCCATTGGACATTCTTTCCTGCTTTGTCGAAGATTAGTTGACCATAGAGTTGAGGGTCTATTTCTGGGCTCTCTATTCTGTTCCATTGATCTATGTGTCTGTTTTTGTGCCAGTACCATGCTGTCTTGATGACGACAGCTTTGTAATAGAGCTTGAATGAATACCCAACTTTTGTAGCAACATGGACGGACTGGAAGAGATTATGCTGAGTGAAGTAAGTCAAGAAGAGAGGGTCAATTATCATATGGTTTCACTTATTTGTGGAGCATAACAAATAGCATGGAGGACAGGGGAGTTAGAGAAGAGAAGGGAGTTGGGGGAAATTGAAAGGGGAGGTGAACCATGAGAGACTATGGACTCTGAAAATCAATCTGAGGGGTTCGAAGCAGCGGGGGGTGGAAGGTTAAGGAAACCAGGTGGTGGGTATTAGAGAGGGTACGGATTGCACGGAGCACTGGGTATGGTGCAAAAACAATGGATACTGTTACGCTGAAAATAAATAAATAATTAAATTTTAAAAAAGAAATTGGTTGGTACGGTATGATGCTGCTAAGTAGGATTTGACAGCCATATAAGTGGGCCCTTTAGTCTGCTTAGATGATGACCATCATTCTTTTTTTTCACCACTGTTCAAATTATGACCTATTTGTTCTAAACCTTACTCAGTCCTATCTCCTGTGTTGAAACCCTGCTAGTTGCTTCACTGGTAGTGGTAGTGGTCACACTAGTATGTTTTTTCCTTAAACCCCTCTAGTTCTTATTTACAATTATTTTGACTCTAGCACTGAATTGCATTTATCTAAATATTTACTGTGTGATATTTTATAACCCAAAAGCTAAAGCATATCATTTTAAAATTTAGGTAGACTATTTGAAATTAACAGTACCCTGAAAAACAGATGCTTATTCCTTTCTGTGTCACTCACTTATTAAATGTTGGCTGCTATTGATGAAAAGATAAAGAGCAACATAGGTTGACATCTACTAAGTTACAAATAAAGGACACTGATATATGCAGTGTCTAATACAGAGAAGCATTGCACAAATACCTTATCATTGTGTGAGGAATGATGTGATAATCCTGAAAAAGGGGGAAAAACTGTGGGAAAGGAAGAAAAGCAAAAAAATTACCAGTAGAAAAAGATGTTATATAAGGATCATATCATATAAGACATCATATAAGGGTAGTCTAAAAGGTGGGAACTTGTTATCCAGAAAGACAGAAATAAAAGAGGTTTCACTGATGTCTGTTAAGGATGTAGATTAGGTGAACTTGGATTTGTTTACCAATCTAGAATCCTTCACTGGGCTGCCTATATTCCTGCATACCAAACTTTCAAGTAAATTCAGAAAAATAGAAAGGGTGATAAGAACATGGAACTTGCTATTTTAAGAGGTAGTGTATAGGATAAGAACATAGCTTAGAAAGTTTAGGTTCATTTAAGGCTGACAGATCCATAAAGGATATTAAACTATTTTTATCCATTACTTTTTAGCTCAATTAGTTAATGATATAACTAGTTAATCCACTGTACAGCAGAAAGAAACCATTCATCTAGAGTCAGACATGCTTACAACAAGAAGAAGGGGCAGCTTAGAGTGAGGAGGAGATTAAAGCAGAGAGAATTATTTAAGACTACTAATATGGAATTAGTTTAGGGGCTAATTTACCTACATACCTTACTATCACCTTAGTGTAACAAAGCATAGTACAGCAATTCATACCCTTAATGGCAACCCTGAGTCATTAAGACAAACTTAAATTATATTCTATCTACTTTGTTTATGTGGATAGGTGATATCTCATTGTAAATCTGATTTGTATTTTCCTAATGGTGAGTGATGCTGAACATCCTTTCTGTGTCTGTTAGCCATATGTATGTCTTCCTTCAAAAAATGTCTATTCATGTCTTCTGCCCATTTCTTGACTGTATTTTTTGGGTGTTAATATTGGTATGTTTTTTTATAGAGTTTTGGAAACTAACTCCTTATCAGATATGTCATTTGTGGATATCTTCTCCCATTCCATAGGTTGCCTAATATTTTTGTCAATTGTTTCCTTTGCTGTACAAAAGCTTTTTTATCTTGATGAAATCCCAGTAGTTTATTTTTGCTTTTGTTTCCCTCACCTCAGGAGATATATCTACAAAGAAGTTGCTATGGCTTATGTCAAAGAGATAGCTGCCTGTGTTTTCTTGTAGGATTTTGATGCTTTCCTGTCTCCAGTTTAGGTCTTTCATCCATTTTGATTTTATTTTTGTGTATGGTGTAAGAAAGTGGTCCAGTTTCATTCTTTTGGATGTTGCTCCAGTGTTCCCAACACCATTTATTAAAGACACTCTCTTTTTTCCAGTCTTTCCTGCTTTGGTGAAGATTAACTGACCATATATTGTGGGTCCATTTTTGGGATTTCTATTCTGTTCCATTGATCTTTGTTTCTGTTTTTGTCAGTACCATACTGTCTTTTTAATTTCTTTTAATTTTTTTTTCAGTGTTCCAAGATTCATTGTTTATGTACTACGCCCAGTGCACCATGCAATACATGCTCTCCTTAATACCTACCACCAGGTTCACCCATCCCCCACCCCCTCTCCTCCAAAAGCCTCAGTTTGTTTCTCAGAGTCCACAGTCTCTCATGCTACCATACTGTCTTGATGAATATAGCTTCAATATAATATGACTTCAAGTCTGGAATTGCGATGCTTCTGGCTTTGCTTTTCTTTTGCAAGGTAGTTTTGGCTATTTAGGGTTTGTGTGTGTGTGTGTGTGTGTGTGTGTGTGTGGTTACACATCCATTTTAGGGTTGTTTGTTTTAGCTCTGTGAAAAATGTTGATGTTATTTTAATAGGGATTGCATTAAATATACCAATTGTTCTTGTTTTTATATATATTTCAACAATATTTGCTTTCCCAATCCATGAACACAGAATGTCTTTTTTCCTTTTTTGTGTGTGTGTCCTCTTCAATCTCTTTCATAAGTGTTCTATAGTTTTCAGAGTACAGATCATTTACTTCTTTGGTTAGGTTTATTCCTATTTATCTTATTGTTTTTGGTGCAATTACAAATGAGATCAGTTCCTTGATTTCTCTTTCTGCTGCTTCATTATGTTGTATAGAAATGCAGAAGATTTCTGTGCAATGATTTTATATCCTCCAACTTTACTGAATTCATGTATCAGTTCTAGCAAATTTTTGGTGGAGTCTTTTGAGTTTTCTACATAATGTATAATGTTCCCTGTAAGTAGTCTAATTTTCATTTCTTCCTTACCAAATTGGATGCTTTTTATTTCTTTTTGTTTTCTGATTTTTAAGTCGAGGACTTCCAGTACTATATCAAATTACAGTGGTGAGAGTGGACAACTGTGTCTTCTTTCTGACCGTAGATGAAATGCTCTCAGTTTTTCCCCATATTAAGGGTCTTTCATGTATGCCTTTTATGATACTGAGGCATGTTCCCTCTGTCCCTACATTGTTGGGGCTTTTAATCATGAATGGATGCTATATTTTGTCAAATGTTTTTTTCTGTATCCATTGAGAAGATCATATGATTCTTATCCTTTTTAAAAAATTATTTGTTTATTTGACAGACAGAGATCACAAGTAGGCAGACAGGCAGGTGGGGGTGGGGGGAAGCAGGCTCCCTGCTGAGCAGAGAGCCCGATGCATTGCTCGATCCCAGGACCCTGGGTGGAATCATGACCTGAGCCAAAGGCAGAGAGTTTAACACACCGAGCCACCCAGGTGCCCCATCCCTTCTTTTATCAATGTGATATATCACATTCATTGATTTGTAAACATTGAACTATCTTTGCAATCGATGAAAAAAAGTTCCATTTGATTGTGGCAAATTTCTTTTCTTTTCTTTTCTTTCTTTTCTTTTCCTTTCTTACTTGATTTTATTTTATTTTTTTTTATTTTATTTTTTCAGTGTTCCAAGATTCATTGTTTATGCACCATACCCAGTGCTCCATGCAATACGTGCCCTCCCTAATACCCACCACCAAGCTCTCTTCCAAAACCCTCAGTTTGTTTCTCAGAGTTCACAGTCTTTCATGGTTCATCTCCCCCTCCAATTTTCCTCAATTCATTTTTCCTTTTCTTCTCCTCATGTCCTCCATGTTATTCCTTTTGTTCCACAAATAAGTGAAACCATATGATAATTGACTTTCTCTACTTGACTTATTTCACTCAGCATAATCTCCTTCAGTCCTGTTTATCTTGATACAAAAGTTGACCCTGCAATTGCACTACTGGGTATTTACTGCAAAGTTACAGATGTAGTGAAAAGAGGAACCGTATGTACCCCAATGTTCATAGCAGCAATGGCCACAATCCCCAAACTGTGGAAAGAGCCGAGATGCCCTTCAACAGAGGAATGGATAAAGAAGATATGGTTCATATATACAATGGAATATTATGCCTCCATCAGAATGGATAAATTTCTTTTAATGTACTGTTGGATTTGATCTTCTAGTATTTTGTTGAGAATTTTTTAAAAGGTTTATTTATGTATTTGAGAGAGAGAAGGAGAGCAGGGGAAGGGGCACAGGTAGAGAAACCTTCAAGCAGACTACCAACTGAGTGAGGAGCCTGACATGGGCCTGGATTCCAGGGTTGTGAAATCAGGACCTGAGCTGAAACCAAGAGTCAGACACCTAACCAACTGGGACACTCTGGTGCCCCTTTTGTTGAGAATTTTTGCATGCATGTTCATTAAGGATATTAGCCTGTAGTTCTCCTTTTCAGTGCGGTGTTTGTCTGGCTTTTGGAATCAAGATAATCCTGGCTTCATAGAATGAGTCTGGAAATTTTCCATCCATTTCTATTTTGGGGGGAATAGTTGGAGAAGAATAGACATTAACTCTTCTTTAATTGTTTGGTAGAATTCCCTTGGAAAGGCATCTTGCCTTGTACTTTTGTTTGTTGGAAGATTTTTGATCACTGATTCAATTTCCTTCCACATAATTGGCCTGTTCAAGTATTTGATTTCTTCATATTTTAGTTTTTTTCATTTATATGTTTTTAGGAATCTATCCATTTCTTCCAGTTTGTCATGTTTGTTGGCACATAATTTTTCATAATCTTCTCTTATACTTGTATTTCTGTGGTATTGATTGTGATCTCTCCTCTCCCATTTGTGATTTCATTTATTTGGGTCTTTTCTCTCTTCTCTTTGAGAAATCTAGCTAGGGGTTTATCCCTTGAATCATTCTTTCAAAAAACCAGCTCCTGGTTTCCTTGATCTGTTCTACTGGTATTTTTTGTTTGTGTATCATTTTTGTTCTAATCTTTATTATTTCCTATCTTCTCCTGACTTTAGGCTTTATTTGTTGTTCTTTCTCTAGCTCCTTTAGGTGTAAGTTTAGGTTGTGTATTTGAGATTTTTCTTGCTTCTTGAGGTAGTTCTGTATTGCTATATGCTTCCTTCTTATGACTATGTTTGTTGCATCCCAAAGGTTTTGGACTGTCATGTTTTCATTATCACTTATTTCCATGTATTTTTTTTATTTCTTCAGTTTCCTGATTGACCCCTTCGTTCTTTAGTAGGATGCTCTTTAACCTCAATGTATATGTGGTCTTCCCAAATTTTTCAAGTTTCACAGTATTGTGGTCAGAAAATATGCATTGTATGTCAGTCTTCCTGTACTTGCTGAGGCCTGATTAGTGACCCAACATGTAATCTATTCTGGAGAGTATTCTGCTGTTTTAGGATGAAATGTTCTGAATATATTTGTTAAGTCCATCTGGTCCAGTGTGTCTCTATATCCATTGTTTCCTTTTTGTTTTTCTGAATAGATGATCTCTCCCATTGTTATAAGTGGGATGTTGATGTCCCCTACTATTATTGTGTTAGTATCAGTGGGTTTAATTATGTTTGTTATTGATTTATATCTTTGAGTACTCCCAACGTGGGAGTATAACTATTTGCAATTGTTAGTTCTTCTTAATGGAGAGACCTGTTTATTGACACAGTGCCCTTCTTCATCTCTTATTACAGTCTTTCATTTAAAATCTCATTTTTCTGATATAAGTAAGGCTACTCTGGCTTTTTAAAAAATGTCCATTAGCATCACTTTTAAGCTGCAGGTACTTTTAAGTCTAAAATGAGTCTCTTCTAAGCAACATATAGATTTTTTAAAAATTCATCTTGACACCCTATGTCTTTTGTCTGGAGCATTTAGTCCATTTACATTCAGAGTGATTACGGATAGATATGAATATAGTGCCATTTTATTACGTGTTTTGTTATTGTTTCTGGAGATTTTTGCTGTTCTATTCTAGTCTTTGTCACTTATATTCTTTATTTCCCACTTGAGGAGTCCCCTTTAATATTTCTTTCAGAGCTAGTTTAGTGGTCACAAACTCCTTTAGTTTTTGTTTGTGTAGAGAACTATTTGTCTCTTCTTCTATTCTGAATCATAGTCTTGCTTGATAGATTGTCGTTGGCTGCTGATATTTTCCATTCAGTGCTTTGAATATATCATGCCTCTCCTTTCTGGTCTGCCAAGTCTCTCTGAATAAATCTGCTGCTAACCTTATTTGTCTTCCTTTGTAAGTTAGGAACTTCTTTTCTCTTGCTGGTTTTAGAATTTTTTTAATCTCTATATTTGCAAATTTGACTATGATGTGTCTTGTTGTTGGCCTGCTTTTTTTTTTTAAGATTTTATTTATTTGACAGACAGAGATCACAAGTAGGCAGAGATGCAGGCAGAGAGAGAGGAAGGGAAGCAGGCTCCCTGCTGAGCAGCGAGCCTGATGTGGGGCTCGATCCCAGGACCCTGGGATCATGACCCCAGCCGAATGCAGAGGCCCCAATCCACTGAGCCACCCAGGCGCCCCCCCCCTTTTTTTTTATAGGAATTCTCTCTGCTTCCTGGATTTGGATGTCTATTTCCTTCCCCACATTAAGGAAGTTTTCAGCTGTAATTTCCTCAAAGAAACCTTCTGCCCACTTTTCCCTCTTTTCTTCTTCTGGGACTCTTATGATAAGAATGTTATTACACTTTATGGTCATTGAGTTCCCTAAGTCTACATTCATAATCTAACATTTTTCCTCCTCTCTTTTGTTCAGCTTCATTGTTTTCCATAATTATATTTTCTATATCACTTATTTTTTCTATATCACCTATTTATTCTTCTGTTTCTTCCATCTTTGTGGTCATTACATCCAGTTAGTTTCAAATCTTGACTATTGCATTTTTCATTTCAGCTTGACTAGTTTTTAGGTCTTTCATCTCTGTAGTAAGGGACTCCCTGGTGTATTCTGTGCTTTTCCAAATCCCAAATAGTATCCCTGTGATTGCCATTTTAAATTCTGAATCAGGTATATAATTTATATGTGTTTTGATCCCTGGCGATGACCTTTTCTTATTCTTTCCTTTGGATAATTCCTCCATATTGGCATCTTGTCTAGGTCTCTGCTTTCTTCTGTGTTAGCAAATCTTTTTATGTTTCCTGCTCCTAAGCTATGATGTTTGATATTATGGCTTTATAAAGAAGAGGTCATATAATGTCCAGGGCCTGGTGCTTCAAGATTTGTCTCTGGTATATGTTGTGTGCACTCAGCTACTGTGTTTGACTGCTTTTTGCATCAGCTCAGTCTTCTGTAGAGTTTCTCCTTCCCACTCCTTCCCAGTGGGGAGTGTTTGGACCTTGGGCAGGGTGTGGCACATTTTAACTAGGTGTGCTCTAGTCTGCTCATTAAAAGAAAACATGATGCTCTTTCCAGTAGAGCTGAAGCTTTGAGAACTCTATGGTCAGTAGACATGGTGTGTGTGGGGTGATGGTTGTGCTGATCTTCTGGGGGGTGAGCACAGCCCTGCTTCTCAGGCACTTGCCTGAGAAAAGCAGCATCTGAGGGGCATAGGGCATGGGTCTTTCTGTAATTAGTTTAGGCCATCACCATTGACACTGTGCTGCTTACTGAGATTTGTTTATGCTGATGGGTGGGGAAAATAAATCATACTAGCCCTCTCCCTTGTACCTGGAGAGGGGAGATCATGCTTCCTGCTGTCTGGGAATCCTTCCCAGAAGGGTGAAAAATCTCCCCTTGTATGTACCAGGCATCTCTCAGATCGCTCTCCACACGCTGTCTGTCTGGGCCACCTGCCCACCCAGCAGTGGAGTGCAATTTGGAGTCTATATCAGGCAGGTCAGCTGAGTCTTAAAAATCCAAACTTTAGGGATCTGGTATGGTACGGACCTGTGCTGGTCCTCTGGGAGAGGATCTCACTGCTCTGGGACTGAGGTAGATTTGTTCCAGGAAGGCAGTCTCACTAAAGCACAGTGGTATGTATTTTGGAGTAAAGCACAGTAAAAAGCCAGTGTCCAGGTTAACTACCCTCAGTACGTGTCTCTGCACCTTTACTGAAGGGTGAGAGTAGGTAATGGTGCTTGATTGTCCTGAGAGAGTCAATGCCAACTCTCCCAAATGTGCTCTTAGAGAAGGGAGAACCATTTTTCCCAGTGAATCCCAGCAAATCCTCAGATTGTGCCTTCTGCTCCCAGGCTATCTGCCCTACTTCTCTACAGGAGCAATGCAGTGCCCTCAGAGCTTCACAGGGGCCATCATGAACTTCTAAAACTCTAGTCTTTGAGCCTTGTTGTAAAAACTAATGAAAATCAGCTCCTCTCATTTTTCTCAGTCAGTTGCTTTGGAGAAGTGTTTTCCTTGTGTGGTCCCCTCTTCAGTCTTCTCTCTCTTGCTTCTCGTTGTCACCAGGGTGGCTTCCTCCCTTCTGTAGTTCTTGCAATCTGTTTCTCCCCAAACTCACATCTTTCTACCTCCTACCTTCTAATGTGGCCTCTTTTCTCCTTATGGTTGCATGGTTTGTTTTGTCAGTCTTCGGATTGATTTCTTGGGTATTCAGAATGATTTGATATCTATCTAGTCGTGTTCAAGGGATGAAGCAAGTGTAGGATTCTCCTCTAACTCTACCATTTCAGCTCCCCTGGAACTGTTGAATTAATATGCTGTACACCTAAAACTAATATAACATTTTATGTTGATTATACTTCAATTAAAAAATAAAATCCCAGTAGTGCAATTGCAGGGTCATAGGGAAGCTCTATTTTTAATTTCTTGAGGAATCTCCACACTGTTATCCAAAGAGGCTGCACCAACTTGCATTCCTACCAACAGTGGAAGAGGGTTCCCCTTTCTCCACATTCCCTCCAACACATGTTGTTTCCTGTTTTGCTAATTTTGGCCATTCTAACTGGTGTAAGGTGGTATCTCAATGTGGTTTTAATTTGAATCTCCCTGATGGCTAGTGATGATGAACATTTTTTATGTGTCTGATAGCCATTTGTATGTCTTCATTGGAAAAGTGTCCGTTCCTATCTTCTGCCCATTTTTTTATATGATTATCTGTTTTGTATGTGTTGAGTTTGAGGAGTTCTTTATAGATCCTGGATATCAACCTTTTGTCTGTACTGTCATTTGCAAATATCTTCTCTCATTCCGTGGGTTGCCTCTTTGTTTTGTTGACTGTTTCCTTTGCTGTGCAGAAGCTTTTGATCTTGATGAAGTCCCAAAAGTTCATTTTTGCACTACTGGGTATTTACCCCAAAGATACAGATGTAGTGAAAAGAAGGGCCATCTGTACCCCAATGTTTATAGCAGCAATGGCCATGGTCGCCAAACTGTGGAAAGAACCAAGATGCCCTTCAACGGATGAATGGATAAGGAAGATGTGGTCCATATACACTATGGAGTATTATGCTTCCATCAGAAAGGACGAATACCCAACTTTTGTAGCAACATGGACGGACTGGAAGAGATTATGCTGAGTGAAATAAGTCAAGCAGAGAGAGTCAATTATCATACAGTTTCACTTATTTGTGGAACATAACAAATAACATGGAGGACATGGGGAGTTAGAGAGGAGAAGGGAGTTGAGGGAAATTGGAAGGGGAGGTGGACCATGAGAGACTATGGACTCTGAAAAACAACCCAAGGGTTTTGAAGGGGCGGGGGGTGGGAGGTTGGGGGAACCAGGTGATGGGTATTAGGGAGGGCATGGATTGCATTGAGCACTGGGTGTGGTGCAAAAACAATGAATACTGTTATGCTGAAAAGAAATAAAAAATTTAAAAAAATAAAATCCCATAAAATTAAAAAAAAAGTAAATCACACCAGACTCATCCTAGATGGTTACTGTGATGGTTAGTTTTATGTGTCACCTTGACTGGGCCATGGAGATATGGAGATAGTTGCTTAAACATTATTTGGGGTGTTTCTTTCAGACTGTAATGGATGAGATTAACATTTAAATTGGTAGACTGTAAAAGGAGGCAATATATTGGAGGAGTAGGAGACCCCATTTCTACTGGTCCCCTGAAATGAGCTGGATGTCTACCAAACCATTCTGAACACCCAAGAAATCTGCCTGTTATGTAAGAATATATATCTGGATCCTTACAAACAGAAAAATATTGCTTTTTGCAAGATAAGACATACAGAATCATGAATCTCTGGGGAGATATCAGAAGACAAACAAGGGAGAGGGAGCCTCCATAAGCTGGCTTCTCAAAAGTGATATAACACTAGAGCACAAAATCAGAACCCTTAGAAATCTGCTCTAGTGAGAGACATTCCTCTCTGTAAGGGATTCTGGAAATGAAAAGACAGAATTCTAGGTAGGGCATAGTCGTCTCATGATATGAGGATCAATAGGCAAAAGGATGTTGCTGAACCAGTAAACAGCCCCAGCAGCAGAGCCAGGAAGCAGATTGTGGTCAGCAAGTCCAGAAAGGGACTCTTCATTCAGATCACCATTTAAACCATGAGCTGGGCTAGTCGATAATCGCTCTTCTCTTGTGCAGCCTTAAAAAATCTGGAACCTGTGCTCGAGACAGGGAAAAAACTTGCAGAGCAGTAGCAGCCTGGAAAGGGCTTTACAGCCATGCACAGACACCATCCAGGAGCTTTGGGTGTGCACACAAGCCCAAGGACACATGTGGTTTTAGAATCACAAAGGACAGTGACACTTCTGGGCCCCAGGGACTACCTCTGAGAGAGTTGCTGTGGACACACACCATGGAAGGCTGTGCATGCAGAAGTGGAGACTATTTGTCTTGGAGTGTTTATTAAAGGGCAGACTGAATTTTCTGCTCTGGGCCAGAGGTTTGGCTGTGGCCATTTTTGTTCGGAGAGTGGAAAGCCCCCAGGAAACAAAAGGCACAGAAAAGACAGGTTTCCACAGAGACCATCCCCCTGATGGGATTGGGTTGGGGGGGAGTAGGCAACTTCACACAGGCAGAGTTAACTAAGAAACAGTATGGCAGGCCCCTCCCCCAGAAGACCGGCTGGAAGAACACCTGGAGGACAAGTCTATGGATCCTATAAGACTGTAAAATCCCAATGCTAGGAGAAAATTCTATATTGAGCTCTAGGTATGGCCTCATGACTTGTTTATTATTCAGACAGAATTTTCTTTTCTTTTTTCCTTCTTATACTTTCCTCTTTTTCCCTTTTTACTTTCTCATTTCAACTGGATGTTTATTATATCAACTTATATTTCCTAGTCACTTTTCAACTTGTATTTTTTCACAACTAAATTTTTTATAGATCTGTGCTTTATTGTAGTACTTTTTTCACTATTCAGTTTTACCTTTTTCTACATACAAGTTTTACTTTCTTGTAATTTTGGGGCACAGTGTCCTCTAATACACAGACCAAAATACACCCAGGAACAACTGAAACACCCTACTATATCCTTTTATCCCTCCACCACCTTTTAAAATTTTTTTCATTTTTTAAATTTTATTTTTGTGTTTCATTTTGGCTTTGTTTTTTCAGTGGTGGCTTCTGACCACTCCAGATTTTGCTAGGGTGCATCTTGCTTGGATCGTAGTTGATATTTTGGATCTTCTCATTCACTCAGCCATCTCTTGACAGAATGATTAGGAGGAGGAACTCTCAGCAAAGACCAAAGCTCTTTCAAAAAATAGAAATGGAAGGAACACTTCCAAACTCGTTCTATGAAGCCAGCACTACCATGATCTCCAAGCCTGACAAAGTCCCCATTAAAAAGGAGAATTACAGACCAATATCCCCAATGAACATGGATGCCAAAATGCTCAACAAAGTCCTAACCAGTAGGATCCAACAGTACAATAAAAGGATTATGCACCACAACCAGGTGGGATTTATTCCTGGAATACAAGGGTGGTTCAACATTCACAAATCAACTAACATGAAAGATCTGTTTAACAAAAGAGACAAGAACCATATGTCCCTCTCAACTGATGCAGAAAAAGCATTTGACAAAATACCACATCCTTTCTTTAATAAGATTCTTCAAAGTACAGGGACAGAGAAAACATACCTCAATATCATAAAAGCTATCTATGAAAAGTCCACAGTGAATATCATTATCAATGGGGAAAAGCTCTTGAGAGATTTCCCTTAAGGTCAGGAAAATGACACGGATGCTCAACTCTCACCACCATTGTTCAACAAAGTACTAAGCATCCTAGCTTCAGCAATCAGACAACAACAACAAAATGAAAAACATTCCAATTGGCAAAGAAGACAAACTCTCTTTTCACAGATGACTTGATATTTTATGTGGGAAACCCACAAGACTCCATTCCCAAAGTACTAGGACTCAAAAAACAATTCAGCAACATTGCAGGATACAAAATCGATGCACAAAAATCAGTTGTGTTTCTAGACATTAACAATGTAACTGAAGAAAGAGAAGTTAAGGAATTGATTCCATTTACAATTGCACCAAAACCCATAAGATACCTAGGAATAAACCTAACCAAATAAGTAAAGGATCTATACTCAAGAAACTACAGAACATTTATGGAAGAAATTGAGGGAAACCCAAAGAGATGGAAAAACATCCCATGTTCATGGCTTGGAAAAATAAACATTGATAAAATGTCTATGCTGTCCAGCATAATCTACACTTTCAATGCAATCCTTATAAAAATAGCACTGACATTTTTCACAGAGCTGTAACAAACAATCCTAAAATTTTTGTGGAACCAGAAAAGACTCCAAATAACCAGGGTAATATTTAAAATGAAAACCAAAGCTGGGGATATAATGATGCTTGACTTTAAACTATGTTACAATGCTATGATCATCAAGGCATCATATAGACACAGAAACAGACACCTAGATCAATGGAACAAAATAGAATCTCCAAAATTGTGCACTCAACTCTATGGTCAACTCATCCTCAGCTAATCAGGAAAAAATATCCAGTGGAAAAAACACAGATTCTTAAATAAATGGTGCTGGGAAAAATTGGACAGTTATACTCAGAAGAAGGAAACTCGACCATTTGCCTACACAAAGATAAACTCAAAATGGATGAAAGACCTCAGTGTGAGACAGGAATCCATCAAAAACCTAGAGGAGAACATAGGCTGTACCCTCTTCTACATTGGCCACAGCAACTTCTCTTAAGACACGTCTATAAAGGCAAGGGGAACAAAAGCAGAAACTATTGGGACCTCATTAAGATAAAAAGTTTCTGCACAGCAAAAGAAACAGTCAACAAAACTAAGAGGCAACCCATGGAATGTGAGAAGATATTTTCAAATGACACTACAGAAAAAACACTGGTATTGAAAATCTATAAAGAACTTTGCACACTCAACCTCCAAAAACCCCAAATAATTCAGTCAAGAAATGGGCAAAAGGCATGAACAGACACTTCTCCAAAGAAGACATACAAATGGCTAACAGATGCATGAAAAAATGTTCACCATTAGCCATCAGGGAGATTCAAATAAAAAACACATTGAGATACCACCTTACACCAGTTAGAATGGCTAAAATTCACAAGACAAGAAACAGCAAATGTTGGTGAGGGTGTGGAGAAATGGAAACCCTCTTACACTATTGGTGGGAATGCAAGCTGGTACAGCCACCTTGGAAAGCTGTGTGGGGGTTCCTCAAAAAGTTAAAAAACAGAGTTACCTATGACCCAGCAATTACACCATGAAGTATGTACCCCAAAGATACAGATGTGAAAATAAGGGGCATCTGCACCCCAATGTTCATAGCAGTGGTGTCCACAGTAGCCAAACTGTGAAAGGAGCTGAGATGTTCTTAAACAGATTAATGGATAAAGAATATGTGGTTTATATATACAATAGAATATTACCAAACCATCAGACAGGATGAATATCTCCCATTTGCATTGACATGGATGGAACTGGAGGGGATTATGTCAAGTAAACTATGTCAAGCAGAGAAAGAGAATTATATGGTTTCACTCATATGTGGAACATAAGGAATAGCACAGAGGACTATAAGGGTAGGGAGGGAAAACTGAATGGGAAGAAATCAGAGAAATAGATTAAACATGAGAGACTGGACTCTGGGAAACAAGTTTATAGAAGGGAGGTGGATGGGGGATGGGTTAACTTGGTGATGGGTTTTAAGGAGGGCGTGTGTTGTGATAAGCTGGGTCTTAGAGGCAACTAATGAATCTTTAAACACTACATAAAAAACTAATGACATACTATATGTTGGCTAATTGAACATAATATAAATAATAAATAAATAAATAAATAAATAAATAAATAATTCTAGTGAACTAACACACAGTGTAATATTGATTTCAGTAGTGGAATTTTGCGATTCATCACTTAAATGCAATGCCCAGTTGCATCATCTCAACATGTGCCCTCCTTGATACCCATTACATATTTAATCCATCCCTCTTCCTACATCCCCTCCTTCAAACCTCAGTATTATGAAGAAGAGTTCATATAGGTTTAAGGCCTGATACTTCACGGAGTGTCTCTAGAGTGTGCTGCATGCCTTCTGATGCTGTTTGGCTGCTTTATCCCACAGGTCAGTCATCTGTAGAGGCTTTCCTTTCTCAGTGGGCAGTGTTTGGACCTCACCCAGAGTGTGGCAGGTTTTAGCTAGACATGCTCTAGTTCAGTTGTTAAATGAGACCTGATTTTACTTCTAGTAAAACTGAAGCCTAGCAGAACTCTGTGGTTGGTAGACATGGTATGTGCAGACCTTTCTCCTGGTCATCTGGGGAAGGGGCTTGCTGTTCTGGGCCATAGACATACCTGCCTGAGAAAAGCGGTACTGAGTGCAGGGTGTCACGACTTGGTGTAAGCAGTTTAGGCAGGCAGTGTTTGCACTGTGCTGTTTACTGAAGTTGGTTTATGCTGAGGGGCAGCTGAGGGAAATGGCATTGGCCAGTTCTTTGTCCCAAGATAGGGGACTCAGTGCTGGCTGCTCTCAGGAAGCACTCCCAGAAGAGTGAATTAGTTCCTCTTGTGCATCCCAGGCATTTTTTTGAATTGCTGTTTTCACACTGTCTCCAGTTTACTTGCCTGCTTGGAGCAATGCAGTGCATTTTAAGCTCTATATCAGCCAAGCTTGCTGACTTTTTGAACTCTAAACTTTAGGGACTTGGTGTGGTGGGTATATTCACTGGTCTTCTGGGGGAGGGTCTTGTCACACTGGGAGTGATGCATGTTTGACAGAGAAGGGAAGTTGCACTAGAGCACAGAGCCATAGGATTTGTAGTAAAGCAAGCTAAACAGCCAGTATGCAATTTAGCTGCTCTGGGTAGGTGTCTCTGCACCTATGCCAAGGGGGGCAGGGAGGGAAATGGCACCTGCCTGCTCTTTTTTATCCTGAGAGGAAATGTTACTTCTCACAGATGTACTTCAAGAAGAGTGAACAGTCTCTTCCCATGCACCTGACTCGAACCTCAGATTGTGCTGTTTGCTATGGGTTGCTTGTCCATCTTTTCTTCAATAGCAGGGCAGTGCCCTCAGGGCTCTCTCTCAGCCAAGCCCAGGCACCTCTATAACTCCAGTGATTAAGCCCTGCTGGTTGCAAAAACTCATGAAAATCAGTCTCTCTCATTTTACTAGCAATGGGTTTGGGGAAGTGTTTTCCTTGTGCATATCTCTGTATGCTTCACTCTAACCAAGGCTCCCTCCCCTCCATTGCACCCATGATCTGTTTTTTTTTCCCAAAACATATCTCCACACTTCCTACCTTCCTTGATATGGCCTCTTATCCACTTCTAGTTGTGCTGTTTGTTCTTTCAGTCCTCAGGGAGATTTCCTGGGTATTCAGAATGATTTGATAGTTATCTATGTTCTATGTTCTCTTCAGATAACTATCAACTATAATAGTTATTTGTATTCAAGGCATGAGGTAAGCTTAGGGTCCTCCTATGCCATCATCTTAGTTCCTCCTTTTGATATCTGTTTGAAAGATAAATTTTTCTCAATCCCCTCACTTTCATTCTACAGGTGTCTTTAGGTCTAAAATGAGTTTCTTGTAGACAGCATATAGATAGTTCTTTTTTAAAATTCATTCTGACATCCTATGTTTTTTGATTTGACTGTTTAGTCCATTCACATTCAGAATCATTAGTGGTAGATATGTCTTTATTGCCATTTTATTACTTGTCTTGTCATTATTTCTGGAGGTTTCTTCTGATTGTTTCTGGTCTTCATCAATTTTGGTCTTTCCTCTGCCCTCAAAGAGTCCTCTTTAATATTTCTTCAGGGCTGGTCTAGTGGTCATGAACTTCTTTAGTTTTTGTCTGGGAAACGGCCCCCCTTTCTCTGGGAAACCACCCCCCCTCCATTTCTCTATTCTACATGTTAGTCCTGCCTGGTAGAGTCTTGGCTGCAGATTTTTTCCCATTCACCCTTTTGAATATGTCATGCTATTCCATGCTGGCTTGCCAAGTTTCTGTTAAAAATTCTCCAACTTTCTTTATGGATTTTCCCTTGAAAGTTAGGACTTATTTTGTCTTGCTGCTTGTAAGACTTTTTACTTTAACACTATATTTTGCAAATTTAATTTCAGTATATCTTGGTGTTCGCCTGATTTTTTTAGATTCTGATGGGAGGTGTCTGTGCCTCCTTGATCTGTGTCTGTTTCCTGTTCCAGATTAGAGAAGAAATCTATTATTTCTTCAATCATATTTTCTGCCCCCCTTTATCTCTCTTCTTTTGGGATTGATATAATCTGAATATTATTACATTAGTAGAGTCACTGACTTCTGTAAGTCTATTCTCATATTGCGTAATTCTTCTTTCTCTCTTTTGTTCAGCTTTATTGCTTTCCATTACTTTTTTACCCTCAGTCACCAATTTATTCATCTGCTTCTTCCAGCCTGCTGTTTATTGCATTAAGTGTATTTTTAATCTCATTTATTACACTGTTCATTTCTGATTGATTCTTTTTTTAACTCTTTTATCTCTGTGGTAAGGGTTTCACCAATATTTCTATTCTTTTTTTTAAAGCCCTTGAGTATCATTAGTTTTTCCTTTAAATTCTTCATCTGCCATATTACTTATATCTGTTTTGCTTAGATCTCTGGCCTTATCTTGTTCTTTGATATTGGGAGAATTTTTCTGTCTTCTCTTTTTGTCTAAGTTGCTGCCTTCTCTGTGTTAGAAAATCCATTTATGTCTATTGCTCTTGAAAGTAATGGCCTTATGAAGAAGATGTAATGTAGTGCTCAGGGCTTAACACTTCAGAGATTATCTATGGTGTGTGCTGTGTGTGCTCTGCTATATGTAGAAGAAAGGATATCAACCTTTTGTCTGTACTGTCATTTGCAAATATCTTCTCCCATTCCATAGATTGCCTCTTTGTTTTCTTGACTTGTTTGTTTCTTAACTTATTGGCATATAACTGTTAATAATAACTTCTGATGATTTTTTGTTTCCTTGGTGTTAGTTGTGATCTCTCCCTTTTCATTCATAATTTTATTAATTTGGGCCTTCTCTCTTTTCTTTTGGATTACTTTGGCCAATGGTTTATCGATCTTATTGATTCTCTCACGAAGCCAGGTTCTAGTTTCATCGATGCGTTCTGCTGTATTTCTAGTTTCTATCTCATTGATCTCTCCTCTAATCTTGATTATTTCCCTTCTTGCGTGTGGAGTTGGCTAATTTGTTGTTGATTCTCTAGTTCTCTCAGGTGTAACAAGAGCTGGTTTATTCTGGATTTTTCGAAGTTTTTGAGGGAGGATTGGATGGCTATGTATTTCCCCCTTCAGACCGCCTTTGCTGTATCCCATAGGTTTTGGACCGAAGTGTCTTCATTCTCATTGGTTTCCATGAAATGTTTAAGTTCTTCTTTGATTTCCTGGTTGATCCAAGCATTCTTAAGGAAGGTGGTCTTTAGCTTCCAGGAGTTTGAATTCTTTCCAAACTTTTCCTTGTCGTTGAGCTCCAGTTTCAAAACATTTTGACCTGAGAATATTCAGGGGATAATCTCAATCTTTTGGTGTCTATTGAGCCCTGATTTGTGACCCAGTATGTGGTCTATTCTCGAGAAGTTCCATGTGCACTTGAGAAGAATGAGTATTCTGTTATTTTAGGGTGGAATGTTCTGTATATATCTATGAGGTCCCTCTGGTCCAATGTGTCATTCAATGCTCTTGTTTCTTTATTGATTTTCTGCTTCGATGATCTGTCTATTTCTGAGAGAGCTGTGTGAAGATCTCCTTCTATTAATGTATTCATATCAATATGACTCTTTATCTTGATTAACAGTTTTCTTATGTAATTGGCTGTTCCCATATTGGGGGCATAAATATTTACAATGGTAGATCTTCTTGGTGGAAAGTCCCTTTAAGAATTATGTAGGGGCGCCTGGGTGGCTCAGTGGGTTGAGCCGCTGCCTTCGGCTCAGGTCATGATCTCAGGGTCCTGGGATCAAGGCCCGCATCGGGCTCTCTGCTCAGCGGGAGCCTGCTTCCCTCTCTCTCTCTCTGCCTACTTGTGATTTCTCTCTGTCGAATAAATAAATAAAATCTTTAAAAAAAAAAAAAAAGAATTATGTAGTGTCGGCGCCTGGGTGGCTCAGTGGGTTAACCCTCTGCCTTCGGTTCAGGTCATGATCTCAGGGTCCTGGGATCTAGCCCCGTGTCAGGCTCTCTGCTCAGCGGGAGCCTGCTTCCTCCTCTCGGTCTCTGCTTGCCTCTCTGCATACTTGTGATCTCTATCTGTCAAATAAATAAATAAAATCTTAAAAAAAGAATTATGTAGTGTCCTTCTGTATCTCTGACTACAGTCTTTAGTTTAAAATCTAATTTATCTGATCTGAGAATCACTACCCCAGCCTTCTTTTGAGGCCCATTGACATGAAAGATGCTTCTCCATCCCTTAACTTTCAGTCTGGGTGTATCCTTAGATTCAAAATGGGTCTCTTGTAGACAACATATGGATGGGTCCTGCTGGTTTATCCAATCTGCAATCCTGTGTCATTTTATGGGTACATTTAGGCCATTCACATTGAGAGTGATTATTGAGAGAAACGTTTTTATTGACATCATGTTACCTGTGAAGTCTTTCTTTCTATAGATTGTCTCCATTAATTCTGTTCAATGATATTTTTATGATTTTTCCTCTTTTATAGAACCCCCTTAATATTTCCTGCAGTGTTGGCTTGGTGGTCGCATACTCTTTTAAACCTTGCCGGTATTGGAAGCTCTTTATCTCTCCATCCATTTTGAATGTCAGTCTTGCTGGATAAGTATTCTTGGCTGCATGTTCTTCTCCTTTAGTGCCCTGAATACATCTTGCCAGCCCTTTCTGGCTTGCCAGGTTTCTGTGGACAGGTCTGATATTATTCTGATGGGCTTTCCTCTGTACCTAAGAAAGTTCTTTTTTTCTAGCTGCTTAAAAAAAAAAGAATTTATTTATTTATTTGACAGGCAGAGTTCACAAGTAGGCAGAGAGGCAGGCAGAGAGAGAGATAGAAGCAGGCACCCTGTCGAGCAGAGAGCCCAATGTGGGGCTCAATCCCAGGACCCTGGGATCATAACCTGATCCAAAGGCAGAGGCTTTAACCCACTGAGCCACCCAGGTGCCCCTGTCCTAGCTGATTTCAAGAGCTCATGTCTACCATTATGATTCATCATTTTCCCTATCATGTGTCTTGAAGTCTTTCTAGATTCTATGATCTTGGGGGGAGATCATTCTGCCTCTACTACACGAAAGCTGGTTCCATTCATGAGATTGGGAAAATTTTTCAGGGAGAATTTGTTCAACTATATCTTCTAGTCTTCTTTCTTTCTCCTCCCCCTAAGGGATTCCAATAATTCTGACGTTGGAACTTTTCATGGCATCATTTTTTTCCCCTAATTCTGTTTTCATGGCTTCTAAGCTGTTTGTTCCAGGCTTCCTCCTGATCCTTTTTCCTCTATCAGTTTGTCCTCCAGATCACTAATTCTATCTTCTGTCTCAGCTACCCTAGCTTTTAGAGAACTTAGATTAGATTGAAACTCATTGAAAGCATTGTGAACATCATCCCTGGTGTCTTTCACTTCTCCCCTAATCAATCCCATTTGGTCATCCATGGCTTTCTACAACCCAGCTCTTGCCTGAATAACTATTAGCCTGAATTCCCTTTCTGACATATTGTCTATGTCCATATCCATTAGCTCTGTTGTAGAAGGTCCAACCTCTGTATTTTTTTTCTGTTGGGCATTCCTCCTCCTGGTCATTTTTTGAGAGATGGCTGAACAGATGTGTAGCTGAATGTATAGACCGTGGTGCAGGCAAGGTGCACCCTGGAATGCTTCTGAGCAATCAAGAGTTTCCACCCAAAAGAAAGAGAAAAAAAAAGAGAGACATAGAGAAAGACAGGGAAAAAAAGAAAGATAAAGTAAAAGAGAAGGCCCAGCCCAAATGGGCCCCAAGATAAGATTTATGAAGTATACAAACAAAAACAGACAAATAAAAGACCAACAAAAGTAGATGAGAAGAAAAAATAAATAAATATATAAAAGCAGCAAAAAAAAAAAAAAAAAAAAAAAAAAAAAGAACCTTGTCAAAAAGAACCCCAAGTATAAGATTTATATACTACCAGGACAAAACCAAATACAGAGAAACACTTGTGGAAGGAAAAGTTGGGAGAGTGGTTATAAATTCTCAGTGTGGGTGAGGAAGGTTATTTTGATTCTTCCTGGATGTATCTTGATATCTTTGTTAAAGGACTCAACTTTCCCAAGATAAAGGGGGATTAAAAACTGGTTCACCTATAGGGGTAGCATTGATTGGGGAAAGGGGATTACCTTGAAGCTTAACTCTATAGGAATATTAAAAAAATAAACTAAACTAAAATTAAATTAAAAATATTAAAAAATAGAAAAGCAAAAGTAAAGTTCAGGCTAAAAGGTTATTTTGGAATTTTATGTACTGGACATCTCACTGTGATAGTAAATAGGTTAAAAATTATATGTATATTAAAAAATGAACCAGAATAGTGGGAATGAATTAAAAATAAAAGCTGTATCTATGAAGTAGTGGTGGTTTTCTTGTTTTTTTTTTGTTTGTTTATTTGGTTGGTTTTTGTTTTTTGTTTTTTGTTTTTTTTTTTTTTGCTTTTTGGTTTTTTGGGGGAGAGGCCTGCTGCATGGGTTTTCAGGGAGTCTTGCTGGAATTAAGTCCCCCTGCCACCATCAAGGGGGTGGGCTCTGAGGAAACCGGGTTTTACAGGTTTTTGTTCTCTGGAGGTTTTTTAGTTTTTTTGTTCATTTGTTTTCTCTCCCTTTGGCAACTCTTGATGGTCTTTGGAGGTTTAGAGGAAAGCAAACTACACCCAGACCTCCCTCTCAGAGAGAAGGCTTAGGCTATTCCCCTCTGGTTGCTCCAGATCACATAAAGTCTCTCTCTGCTGCTGGCAGAGCACGTTCCCAGTCACGGTCTCTGGGGCACAGGAACTCCCACTTGTACCCCAAACCATGATAGCTGCAGCTGTCTGAGCAGCTCCAGACCAACAGAGAGGTCCCAAGCAGTGATTGCACACTGAGTTTTTCCCGCTGGCCTGAGCTGGGAGTGCTAGAATCTCCGCGGTCCAAGAGAGCACCAGCTGGAGCCTAAAGGACCTCTCTCAGGGGTGGGTGTGGGCCACAACTCAGACTCTGGTAGCACAGCATGTGTGGAGAGTACAAAAGGTTGTGGTTCTGCCAGCTGGTGAGACTCCCTCACCCTCACGGGAGCCACCACCCAGACACCCTCAGGTGCAGCAGTGGCTCAGGGACCAAGACCTGGCTTCTTTGCCACACTCTGGCTCAGAGCCAGGGTGGATGTCCTGGGTCCAGGCACTTAAGCCCCTGTTCCTATCTGCCTCGATTGCCACAATTTCCCCCCACAATACTTTGCTCTTTTTGTGCGCTTTCAATCAAACTCCAAGTTAATGCTGGTCCTCAATCACAGGGCACTCTCATATTGGGGTATTACTTTCCAATGGGTCACTTCTGGTGGCTCCTTCCACCTTTTGTTTATCTTCCGATATCAGTCCGATGTTCCCACTCCGCTTTACCTGCCCACTGATGTCTTCTGCCCCCATAGAGATCTAGAAGTGTATAATTCTAACCTCAGGCTGATTTCATGGGTGATCAGAGCCCTTTGGTAGGTAATCAGTTCACTTTAGGGTACAGGTTGAAACGGTGCCTCCTCCTCCTTCCCCACCATCTTGTTTCCTCCCCATAGTTTAATTTTTTGCTTGATTTTATCTAGTTTTTGTATGAGCACAATACAGATTAAAATAAAATAAAATAATAAAATAAAACAAGATTTTGTGTAGAATTGGTATTAATCTGTCTCAAAATGCTTGATTGAATTCACCAGTGAAGTCTCCTCATCTTGGCATTTTCTTGTAATACAGTTTTTATTTTTTAATTTTGTGTAAATATATTTTATTTGTCAAGAGTAAATGTTAATTTTATTTTAAAATATTCAAGTACAAAACAAGAAAAATTGTATACAACACAGGGCTGCCAAGTGGAAGATATTTAGGGCAACTTGTGATGGCAGGGATTGGCATGGAGCTTCTTCGCATTCTTCCAGCATGTAATTCTCAAAGCACCTTGAATTTTTTTATTAACCAGGAAACTCCTTGTGGTGAGGATTTAAATTACAAATTCAATTTATTTAGTAGATATAACAATATCCATTTTCTATTTCTCTTTTAGTTAGTTTGGTAAGTCTTGTTTTTTTAAAAAAACCTGTTTATTTCATGTAAGTTGTGTAATTTATTGGCATTACTTTGCTCATATTTCTTTATTGTAATTTTAATGTTGATAATGTATATATTATTACTTTTTTCTTTCCTGATATTGGAAATTTGTGTCCTCATCCTTTTCTTACTTGATCAATCTAATTAGAAGTTCATAAATTTTATTTATCTTCTAACTTAGCATTTAAAGTAACCCAACTTTTGTTTTTACTTATTTTTCTAATGTTTGTTCCACTTTCATTGATTTCTGCTCCTATATTTATTTCCTTCCTTCTACTACTTTGGGTTTAATTTGCTCTTGTTTTCTTAGTTTATTAAGGGGATATCTTATGCCATTTCATTATAATATAATTAATAAATAGGTGTCTGTCATTTATGATGTAGTCAATTTTTAATCTCTTGCTTTTGTGCTAGATCTCAGGGTAAGTGGGTTTGTGTGTGAGCCCATTAAGAGTGGGATCTTTGTTTCCATTGTTTTTTGAATTTCCTGGTATCCCCATTGATTTTCTAAACGAGACATTTTGGGACATTGCTTTTTCAGTGCTGGACCCCTTGGTCAGGGTATCTAGTGTGGGGAATAATCCCTTCACTCCTCGAGGGAGTGTTCCATATTTTGGGGATCCTTTATGCTTATGGGATCACTGAATCCTGGGTGGGATCCTGACTGAGACCATGACGGTAACTTTCCTACTTTTATCAATGTGTCTTTTTTGTCCTTTATTGTAAGATATTGTTTATTTAGTGTCCAGGTCCTTTTCAGAAGAAAATTATTCCATATGTAGCTGTGAATTTGTTGTTGGGAGGGGTGAGTTTGGGTTCTTTTTACATTGCCATCTTGAGCCCTTTATTAGTATATTGATAATTTGTTTTATTTGATCTTCAATTTTTTTCTCATCACTATGTTTAGGGTTTTCTTTCAATATTTGAAATTTGTTTATAAATTTGTATCACCTGCTAAATGCATCATCTCTTTCATTTCTGGTTTTGCTTCTATTGACTGATGTTTCTTCTGGTTGTGAGCTACATTTTCATGACTTTGAGCTTGTGTAATAAATTTTAATTTGGTCCTGTACACTTACACTTTTGTGTTTTAGAGTGTCTGGATTTTATTGTTTTCCTTTTAAAAATGTTGAGCTTCTTTCTGGTAGTCCAGTTAATTGCTTCACTTTTGCTTTTATGTTCTGTATAAGTTTAGATTGGCCTTTATTCTGGTGATATTTTAGCTACAATAATAAGACATAGTCCTTTTGTGGTCCTTCCCAAATTCTCTGAGTGATTAACAAGGGTTCTGTATTCTTGCTTGTCATATCTCAAATATCTTCCTTCCCTGTGTGAACTTTGGGAGATGTTTAAATTAGGATTTTCTGTTTTCCATTTACCCAGCCTCTTAGAATCACTCTATGTATGCATTTCTTAATATTTTGCATAAACTCAAGGGTATCTTTATGGAAATTTCTGGAACTCTTTATGAATGGTTCTTTCTGTAATTTTGACCCACCATTTCCAGCAGCCACATCTCCAAACTCTGATATTTAACTCGGCCAGTGTCCTGTTTGGGATCACTCTTCTTGCTCCAAGGTACAGAATGCCTGGCCAATTTTAGCATTTATTTCATTTTATTTCCTTTTATTCTTGGATTACAGTCCTGTGCTGCCTATTATCTGATGTCTGAAACCTGGTGTACTATATATTTTCTCAGGTTTTCTATTTATATGTGATGGGAGGATAAATCTGGTTTATATTAATTCATCATGACTGGAGATGGAAATTTTCAATATATTGAAATATATTTCAATATATGAAATATATATTTGAATATATATGAATATATATGAAATATATATGAAAATATAGTTTCTCAGGTTTTCTGTTTATGTATGATGGGAGGATAAATATGGTCCATGTTAATTCATCATGACTGGAGATGGAAAATTTCAATATTATGTTTTTATGATATTGTATTATTATACATAGCTAATTAATTTTTAACACTGTATATTATACCAATATCTGGCTATGTATTTTGATTTATTATTTTTTCTTTTATTGTTGAAAATTTAATTTTCAATTTTTAGGAATTAAAAATAAATTTACTTTGAACATTTTAATAAATGTATCCTGGTGTACACATGCAAGAGATTCCTTAAAGCAGTGGTTCTAAAATTGTGATCTCTGGACCCTTGGGGCTCTCCAAGTTCCTTTTAAGATGTTTTTAGGGTTAGAACTATTTTTATAAATACATCACTATATTATTTACATTTTTATGTTGACATTTACGCTGATGTTTTAAAAGCAATAGTGTGTAAAACTGGTGCTATCTTTGCATGAATTAAAACAGGATCACCATTAGTCTGTTAAAGGGCATCTTGGCTCTTTCCACAGTTTGGCGGTTGTGGTCATTGCTGCTGTGAACATTGGGATACAGATGGCCCTTCTTTTCACTACATCAGTGTCTCTGGGGTAAATACCCAGTACTGCAATTGCTGGAACATAGGGTAGCTCTATTTGTATCAACATGGACAGAATTGGAGGAGATTATGCTGAATGAAATTAAGTCAAACAGAGAAAGTCAATTATATGGTTTCACTTAATTGTGGAGCATAAGAAATAACATGGCGTGTCAGGGACCGCCTCCGGCCGGGAAAATCCCCGCCATTACAAGATGGCACTTGGCTCACTGCCAGCAAAATATGCTGCAAGTAAACAACGAACGTTCTGGTGAAGCCCGCCTAAAGGAGGACATAGTCATTGGCTGTTTCAAATTTAATCAGCATAGTAACAGGACTCTCATTGGCTCTCCCCATTGCTTGGCCCCTTATTGGTCACCCTGCCACATATAAGCTAAGGAAGTTGATGAAATAAATGGATGAAGCATTAACATCATACCAGGCTGATTGTCGTTCTTGCGGGCTGAGGGCGACAAATGGTGCTGAGACCCAGGAATTGTTAACGAGTAGTAAACCTTGCAAGGAGAAAAACCGCAGGTAAGCGGGAAAGGGACCACGATCAAAGTGGTGGGAATCTTGTACAAGACCGCAACAAGAAGCAGGGCGGCCATAGAGCCAGGATTTTACAAGACCGCAACAAGAAGCGGGGCGGCCATAGAGCCGGGATTTTCTTATTGCTTGTGAAATTAACCTAAGTGGCCAAATGGGTTTTGAATTATCAAAATCTAGATTGGAGGGTTCTTTAAAGGACCTTCTCAAAGCCAACGGTGCACCTCTGAAATCAAAAACTGCCAGAGCATTTCTACAGTGGAAACCCTTGCACCTTGGTTTTTGGACGAGGGTTTGTTAAATATTCCGCAATGGGACCATTTAGGAGAGGATCTTAAGAAAAGAGATAAAAGCAAACCATTGCCGCCCGGAACATTAACTATATGGACTCTGGTCAGAGGATGCCTTGGGGGACATAAGCCGAGTTGTGAGTCAGCTATTCAGGAGGGAGCTGAGGCCCTTGAGGAAGTTAAAGAGGAGTGGTCATCTCGTGCTTCAGAAAGAAACAGTTCTAGCGGAAAAAAAAAGAGGAAATGTCAGGGGAGGAGTTAGAGCGAAAGGTGGGGCAGAAACCTGAGCCCTTACAGTCTTTGCCCACAGCAACCCCTAGTGCCCCACCACCATATAACACTTGTATGAATAGGGATATATGTGGTTGTCATGCACCTACTACTGAGAGTTGGACAACTAAATGGAAAGAAGCTGGCCTCACCTCAGCTTTCCCAGTTTTAGAAGACCAAAATCACCAACGATACCACCAGCTGCTTGACTTTAAGTTAGTCAAGCAATTGAAGGAAGCAGTTATGCAGTATGGCCCTCAAGCGGCTTTTACTATCTCCTTAGTGGAGTCTATAGCAGGAATGAACTTAATTCCAGAAGACTGGGGGAATCTAGCAAGGACCGCACTTTCCGGTGGACAATACTTGGTATGGAAGACAGCATGGCAATAACACTCTCAAGATGTTGCTCGGCACAACGCCGCAGCCGGTAACCCGCAGTGGAATTTAGACATGCTTATGGGCATGGGACCCTATGTGGGCAGGAATGAGCAATTACAGTATAACCCTGCAGTATACTTACAAATTGCAGCCTCTGCAACCAAAGCATGGAAAACACTTCAGGGTAGTGGGGACTTACAAGGTCAGTTATCTAAGGTAATACAAGGATCAAATGAAGCATATGCTGATTTTGTTGCAAGGTTGATGCAAACAGCTGGAAGGATCTTTGGTGATGCAGACACTGCTATGCCTCTAATTAAACAACTGGCTTATGAACAGGCCAATAAATGGTGCAAAGAGGCTATCAGACCATGGAAAGCTAAGGATTTAAGTACATATATCAAAGTATGCAGAGACATTAATGACAGTGTTATACAAGGGCAGGTGCTAGCGTCAGCCATTACCCAAGGTTTTCAAAGCATTCAAGGACCCCAACGTCGAAATAATAAGGGAGGCACAGGGTTGTTATAAATGTGGATCCCAAGGGCATTTCAAGCAGGAGTGCCCTGGGAACAAGGGCCCAAACCAGGTAAAAAAACGACCTGGCTTGTGCCCTAGGTGTGGCAAAGGTGCTCATTGGGCCAACGAGTGTCGATCAGTGAGAGATATACAAGGCAATCCTCTACCACCCAAAGACTTAAAAAAAAAAAAAAAGAAAGAAAAACGGGAAGCGGAGGCCTTCACCCCAGGGCCCTCAAATGTATGGGGTGCTCCAACAAGTGGCCCGCTCGCATTATCCGCTGACGAGCCCAGGAGGGCCACAAGAGGGAGCACCGGATTGGACATCCGCGCCACCACCAGACTTGTATTAACTCCTGAGATGGGTACCCAGATAGTAGAATCGGATTTCAAAGGCCCATTGCCTCAAGACACTGTGGGCCTCTTGTTAGGGTGAAGCTCCACAGCATTAACAGGATTAGCTGTTCATCCGTGTTTCTTGTCAAACATTTCAAGCAGTTTGAGATACACATAGCACCAGAAAAAATCCAAAAAACATCTATCAAGGACTATCTGGGCACTAGACTTGATGATACTAAAGTTAAACCTTTAAAGGTAACCCTACGAACAGATAATTTAAAAACATTAAATGACTTCCAAAAGCTACTAGGAGACATTAATTGGATTAGGCCTTATTTAAAGCTTACAAACCAAGAATCACATCCTTTATTTGAAACGCTCAAAGGAAATGCTGATCTCAATTCACCCCGTCACATGTCCAGACAAGCCCAAGCAGCTATCGAATTAATTCAAAAAAGACTGGAAGCTGTTTAGGTTGACAGAATTGATTATTCAAAAACGCTATATTATTGTATTCTCGCTGTGGAACGAGCCCCCACTGCGGTCTTCTGGCAGGAAGGACCCATATCATGGGTCAACCTAGCCTACTCCCCAGGAAAAATTCTGCCATGATATCCAAACGCCATTGCAAAAATTATACTGAAGGGTGTAAAACTCAGTGTCACAGCATTTGGCAGACAACCTGACATCATCGTCACTCCCTATACACAAGACCAATTAACCTGCTTAGCAGCATGTGATGACGATTGGGCTATAACCATGACCACTGTTACAGCAAAGTTCGACAATCATCATCCTACAAGCCATGGCTTCAATTTAGCTTAACCCATCCACTCATTTACCCTAGGGCAACTCGCCACAAACCACTCGATGGTGCTAAATTGGTTTTCACTGATGGATCCAAACATGGGGTGGGTGCTATAGTCACAAAGGAAAAAAATTGGACCTTCCTGTTTCAGAGCTCTTCCCCACAGGTCACAGAGCTACTTACCGTTACAAAAGCCTTTCAACTATTTCATCATGAACCCTTCAACCTCTTGTCAGATTGCAAATATGTTGTTCAAGCCGTTTCCATTCTTGAAAATGTAGGTCATATTAGTACCAAATCCTCTATTACCAAAGCCTTAAAAAACCTCCAAACAATAATATGGGACAGAAAAGCCCCATTTTTTATAGGTCATATCAGAGCACATACAACTCTACCTGGTCCCCTAGCAGAAGGTAACCGCACCACGGATCTACTAACAAAAGAACAGTTTATCTTTACAATAGAGGATACATTACAACAAGCAAAACACTTTCACAAACTGATTCATGTAAATGCACTCACACTCAGATTAAAATTTAATATAACAAAAGCTCAAGCCCGAGACATAGTTGTATCCTGTAAAAACTGTGTGACGCTGCTTTCATCACCTTCCCTAGGAGTAAATCCACGCGGTTTACTGCCCAACCATATATGGCAAATGGATGTAACTCACATCCCTGAATTCGGAAAACTCAAATATGTACATGTCTCGGTAGATACCTGCTCGGGACTCATTTTTGCCTCTATCCATACAGGAGAAAAAACCAAAGACGTTATTTCCCACTGCCTTCAAGCCTTCGCCACTTGGGGCAAACCCCGACAAATAAAAACGGACAATGGCCCTGTATATACTTCACAATCATTCCGCAGTTTCCTTGCCCAACTAGATATTACCTTAAATCACGGTATTCCCTACAACCCTCAAGGACAAGCTATAGTAGAACGCGCCCACTTGACCCTCAAACAAGCTCTTTTAAAACAAAAGGGGGAATAGGGGACACGTTTCAGTCCCCTAAAGACAAACTAAACACGATTCTAACACTTGATAAAAATGGACATGCAGCAGCTGAGAGACATTCAGCACGTACCAACTCCTCTCCCAAGCCTTTAATCCTTTGGAAGGATATTCTTACAGGACAGTGGAAGGGTCCAGACCCTGTACTAATCTGGAGCAGAGGTTCTGTTTGTGTTTTTCCACAGGACAAGGAAGTACCTATTTGGATTCCTGAGCGGTTAACCCGACAAGCCCCAGACCCTGAAGACAGCGCTAAAGAAGATGCCACTGATACTACTGATATGGGGAGCATTAACACTCCACCTCCCACCAATAGTGACCCGTGAATTGTGAGCAATCCTTAAAGCCTGGCCTTACCTTAGACATGAACCAAACATCACCCCCATGTATCCAATTGAGTAATCAAACACTCGGACATTTTAAGCCATATAATCACACTGCCATTAAAGGTAATGTTACCGTCTTACAGGGTCTTACCCCCACCCCTTTGTGTTACCCCTGTAAAATTCTCTCAATTTAATAAGGCCAGGAATTCCTCCCAACAGCTCTCCCAGTATTTGCAGGGTGCTTGGTCTGACGATTTTCAAAATTTCACACGAATCCTTCTGGCTGAGATAACTCGAGTAAATAGTACGTGTGTGCAACCAGCTTTCCTCCCAGAGCTATTTCAAACATTCAGCAATATGTTCCAGTTCACCAAACAATGGGCTGGCACAATTGGTCTTCTTGTCCTCCTTCTTATTGAATTTCTGCTTCTATTCAGAAAAGTTCGCCAATGGAGAACATAGCAGCGAGAGCAGAGCCGAGCTATAGTACAAGCCCTTATGTCAATAGAGGCTGGGACATCTCCCCAGATATGGCTAAGCATGCTAGATCAGTAGTCAAAGACGGGTAAGATCAGTAGAGAAACATACCAACCTAAGACAGGACAGAGATCATCGATATCTTGTGTCTGATGACGGGTAAGGATGTTTTCTGCTACTGACGACCTAAGACAGGCACGATCTCTGCCATAAAACAAAAAAGGGGGAGATGTCAGGGACCGCCTCCAGCCGGGAAAATCCCCGCCATTACAAGATGGCGCTTGGCTCACTGCCAGCAAAATACGCTGCAAGTAAACAACGAACGTTCTGGTGAAGCCCGCCTAAAGGAGGACATAGTCATTGGCTGTTTCAAATTTAATCAGCATAGTAACAGGACTCTCATTGGCTCTCCCCATTGCTTGGCCCCTTATTGGTCACCCTGCCACATATAAGCTAAGGAAGTTGACGAAATAAACAGATGAAGCATTAACACCATACCAGGCTGATTGTCGTTCTTGCGGGCCGAAGGCGACAATGGAGGACACTAGGAGAAGGAAAGGAAAAGTGGATTGGGGGAAATAGAAGAGGGAGATGAAGCATGAGAGACTGTGGTCTCTGAGAAACAAACTGAAGGTTTTGGAGGGGAGAGGGGTGGGGGGTTAGGTGAGCCTGGTGATTGGTATTAAGGAGGGCACATATTGCATGGAGCACTGGGTGTGGTGTATAAACAATGAATCTTGGAACACCAAAAAAAAAAATTAAATTTAAAAAATAAGCAAACAAACAAACAAAAAAACCAGTGTCACCAAACTGTATTAGGAGTTCATTTATTCTTCACTTCCATACACTTGCAGAAAAAAAAAAAAAACCTGTTTCATTTTAAAATGCCCTTGATGAAGCAGTAAAAGTTATTAATTTTATTATATGTCAACATGAGGTTTTTTTTTTTTAGTATCCTGTGTGATGAAATGGGAAGTATTTATACCGCATACTGGTATATACTTGTCTTGATAAAAAGCTCATGTGATTGATTTGTAAGCTAAACAAGCATCATTTTTTCTATGCATTCTTTTTGTAAATTTGAAAAAAATGATGTAGACAGACTATTTTTTTTTTAAACTGAAGTATTTGGCAGAAATTTTCTCACATTTACCAAATGAGTTTGGCATATCAAAAAACTGTCATTATTTGTTAAAATTCAAACTGTCAAACAAAATTACAGTGTTTGCAATGTGTCTGTCAACAGATCTTGACACCTTCCCCATATTTAAAAACTTTTTTTGAAGAGATTGGTATGAACAGACTTGAATTATTTATGATTACTTGTTTTAAAAAGCAGTTTTACCAAGTTATGATTTTTATAACATAAAATTCACCTATTTTAAGTGTGTAATTGAATGAATTTTTATAAACTTAAGGTTTTGTTATCATCACTACAATCTAATTTTGTAAAATTTCTATTACTACCAAAATATTCCTTATGTCCTTTTGCAGTGATTCCCCATTTCCACCCCAGTCCCAGGCAAAATTTAATATATTTTGATCACTGTAGATTTGTTTTTATGTACATTTCATAAAAATTGAATTATATAATATGTGCTTTTTTTTTGGCTTGAACTTTTTCACTTAGCATGAAGTCTTTGAGATTCACCCACATTGTAGCACTGATCAGTACTTCATTTATTTTTATTGGTGAATAGCATTATACTGCTTGTTGTTTTTTTTTGTTGTTGTTACGTTTTTGTGTGTTTTTTGTTATTATGTCTTTTGTCTCAGTTTTTATTTAAATTCTGGTTAGTCAACATATAGTGCAATATTGCTTTCAGGAGTAGAATTTAGTAATCCATCACTTACATATAACACCCAGTGATTATCACAAGTGCCCTCCTTAGTACCCATCACCCATTTAGTCCATCCTCTACTCACTTCCCCTCTAGCAACCTTTAGTTTCTTCTTCATAGTTAATTATGGTTTGCCTCCCTCTCTTTTTTCCCTTCCCCTATGTTCATCTGTTTTGTTTCTTAAATTCTGCATACGTGTGAAATCATATGGTATTTTCCTTTCCCTGACTGAGTTGTTTCGCTTAGCATAATACACTCTGGCTCCATCCATGTTGTTGCAAATGGCAAGAATTCATTGTTTTTGATGGCTGAGTAATAGCCATATATATATATATATATATATATATATATATATATATAATCTTATCAATTGATTGTTCAAATATAACACCTTTTGTTTAAGAATTTACCAGTAAATGGTCATTTGAGTTTTTTCCAATTTGGGTGCTATGAATCATGCTGTTATGAACATAAAAGTACAAGTCTCTGTGGACACATTGTTTTTCCTTAAGTAGAAACTTAAATGTTGCCACTTTGGAGAACAGTGTGGAGATTCCTCAAGAAATTAAAAATAGAGCTTCCCTATGACCCTGAAATTGCACTACTGGGTATTTACCCCAAAGATACAGATGTAGTGAAAAGAAGGTCCATCTGTACCCCAATGTTTATAGCATCAATGGCCATGGTCGCCAAACTGTGGAAAGAACCAAGATGCCCTTCAACGGATGAATGGATAGGGAAGATGTGGTCCATATACAGTATGGAGTATTATGCCTCCATCAGAAAGGATGAATACCCAACTTTTGTAGCAACATGGACGGGACTGGAAGAGATTATGCTGAGTGAAACAAGTCAAGCAGAGAGAGTCAATTATCATATGGTTTCACTTATTTGTGGAGCATAACAAATAGCATGGAGGACAAGAGGAATTAGAGAGGAGAAGGGAGTTGGGGGAAATTGGAAGGGAAGGTGAACCATGAGAAACTATGGACTCTGAAAAACAGTTTGAGGGGTTTGAAGTGGCAAGGGGTGGGAGGTTGGGGGAACAAGGTTGTGGGTATTAGAGAGGGCACAGATTGCATGGAGCACTGGATGTGGTGCAAAAACAATGAATACTGTTATGCTTAAAATAAATACATAAATTAATTAATTAAAAAAAGAAAAAAGAAGAAACTTAAATGTTAAATCAGCTTTTTTTGTTAACGGAGAAATCAGAGGCCCAATGAGGACAAGAACCTTGCTTCAGGTCACCTAGCTTATTTGTAGTAGTTTAGACAGGACTGGACCCTAACTTTCATGGCCTCAGTATTCTCTTTCCAGAGCTAACACCACACTACTACTTTTGGCATGTGCCATGGGACATCTTCCCATGGATCCTCAGGTAAAGGCTTATGTCACTTGTACTCGTTGCATTCAGAAAGATCACCTTTTTGAATCCAGTTTTTACTGGTGACCAGAAAGTTGAGCGTCAGAAAGACATTTGAATTACTTCTTTTCATTTGTGCATCTGCAGTTTAAGAAGGAGAGAAAGATGAAACCAGAAGGACAGTTGGGATAGAGGTAAAGCACATGAGGAGACTGAGGAAGAGTCATAGTATAATAAAACATCAGAAAGCATAAATCTCAGAACACAGTGGTTTGGACATATTGAAGAAAATAAAAATCATTCTGAATAGTGGGAATAAAGGTATTTGTGCTAAGTGGTGGGGGTGAGGTTGGAGGATTTGACCAGAGCTGTATCCTGAAATGATTATTGGCCATGATAGGGAGTTTAGATTCTATTCTGGAGGGAATGAAAGGATTTTAAGGAATAATGTAGCAAAATTTTGAAATAGCATTATTTTTTATGACAAAATAGAATTAAAACAAAAACTTGATAAAGAAAATAGGGAAGTAATTTGTAGCCAAAATAAAAACATGTATGTCAAATAATACAGACTCAAAAGGGATTAAAGCAAGTATCTACAGACTTGAATGAACAAATATATATGCAAAAAATTGTGGTTAGAGGTTTTAAAATACTCTCAAAATCTAATGATCAGGAGGGTGACATCACCAAGATGGCACCATAGTTGTTTCTGTCTTTGCTTCCTTTCACAAAAAGAGTAATAAACAGCTATTCATGAACAAAACACCACTGAGAGACTACTAGAATATGTGGGAGAGACTGAACCACTCTCTGAACCACAAAGACCAAGACAGCCTGCATTAGAAGGTTAAGAGAAACAGAGAGAGTCAATTATCATATGGTTTCACTTAGTTGTGGAGCATAACAAATAGCATGGAGGACATGGGGACTTAGAGTGGAGAAGGGAGTTGGGGGAAATTGGAAGGGGAGGTGAACCATGAGAGACTATGGACTCTGAAGAACAATCTGAGGGTTTTGAAGGGACGGGGGGTGGGAGGTTGGGGTACCAGGTGGTGGGTATTATAGAGGGCACGGATTGCATGGAGCACGGGGTGTGGTGCAAAAATAATGAATACTGTTATGCTGGAAATAAAAAAAATTAATAAAAAATAAAAAAAAATTTAAAAAAAAAGAAGGTTAAGAGAATTGATTATACACTGACCACATTTCTTCATCCTTAGGGCAGTTCAGCACTATGAGAGGTCTCCCCTGAGCCTACAGTTCCTCCAGCAAGAAAAGAGTGCCCAGGGTTGATGTCAAGCTCCACCAGAATTGTGGGCCATTTCTTGGAAACTTCTATTCTGGTCATATTCCACAGGGATTGGAGTGGAATCCATGGGGCTTGACCACTGAGAGTCTAATTGTGATGGAGTAGAGAGTGCTTTAAAGAACCAGCATTTGGATCTTGGCAAACAATATTCCAACCTTCAGCATCCAAGTAGCATTTTCAAACAGTAGATTTGCTCATTTACAGATACAAGATAGTGGCACCATTTAATGAGGAGACATGAGATGTAAGTCTGTCTGATATGGGTCTTCAAACCAAGAATTTTGTATGCCCTGCAACTTGGCCTGCCCCTGCCCAGGCAGGGTAGTGGAATAACCTGGCCTACTGCTGTGTTAGTTTCTGGCCTTCCTTGATTAAAAAAGGCAGGCCAGAGCACCTGGAAATTTAAATAAGCCAAAAATGCTACAGAAGAGTATGGCAGGTAAAGCTTTTAATATGCAAAGCAAAGTTATTGGTCCTGTTCAGCTAGGAAACTTGAGGCATGGGTCAGCTTAAGTCCACAAACCAAAAGGTTTGCTGGATTTGGAGTCATTTCTCACACTGTGTCTGAGTAGGGAACTTAATTCATAGCCCTGCCCATTGCTGAATACAGCCTTCAGCCCACGTAAGCAGGGAACTTAAGCAAAGCACACAGGTAGTACATGTAACAGCCTTCTTTACAGTACCAGCTGAACAAATAGATCTGTCTGTGTCTTTTCCTGTGCATAGAGCAAGACAGTGACTCTACCTGGCCAGGCAATTCAGGTTGTCTTGTTCAGGTTCGGGTTCCCAAATAATCAGGTTTTCAGCCCCGCTAGTCCTGTTGCCCTGCTAGGGCAGGCAAGTTAATTAATAGGACTATATACTATTGGATATAGTATCCAGCCCCAACTATCTAGTAAGTCTGGACAGAGAAGCCAGGCAAATTTGGAGCCCATTCCTCATCTTCACTTGGGAGGAAATCTAGCCAGCAGTGTTTTCCAAGCCAACTGTTCTCATCCAGCAGCAACCCCCTTCCAACCAACCTCAGAGCTTGGTCATGGCTTCACACAAAAATAGACTCTGATGACAAGATACACCTGCAAGGATGATACCAGTAGACATGTCCAGAAACCCAAAATTACCTGACCACTGAAGAATTCTTTCTGCCAAAGTGAAGCTTTAAAGTCTGGGAGAAGAAAATGATTACTCAAAAAGTACAGATACCAAGGTAAGGATTCAAGAGTCATGAAAAATCAGGTAAACAAGACACCACCAAAGAAAACTAATAAAGCTCCCAATAATGCACTATATAGAAGTGAATATCTATGAACTGCCTGACAATTCAGAATAGTCCTTTTAGAGAAGTTTAGTGAACTACAGGAACACATGACAGAAAACTAAACAAAATTAGGAAAACAATGCATGAGAAAAATGAGAAGTTTAACAAAGGAAAAAAAAAAAAAAACTAAGAACAACCCAAGTAAAAATCCTAGAGCTGAAAAATACAGTGACTGAACAGAGGGATTTAACAGAGAGCTTTATAAGCAGATTCAATCATGCAGAAAACAGAATCAAAGGTCTAGAAGACAAAACACTTGAAATTATCAAAGGAGAAAATAATATAAATGATTAGAAAAAGACTGAGACTTATAGGACATAATCAAAAGAAACAGTATTTGCATTATGAAAATTCCAGAGAGAGAAGAGAGATATAAAGAAACAGTAAGTATATTTAAAACTATAATTCCTAAAAAATAAATAAAACAATAATTCCTAAAAACTTCCCAAACCTGAGGAGAGAAATAGACATCTAGATCCATGAAGCCAAAGAACCCCAAATAGGTTAAACAGAAAGAGATACACTGAGACATTTATGATGAAATAATCAAAAGGCAAAGATAAGGAAAGAGTTCTGAAAGCAGCAAGAGAAATGAGAAATTATATATAAGGGAACACCCATAAGGCTGGTTGTGGATTTTTCAACAAAAAATATTGCCCAGGAGAGAATAAGAAGATATACTCAAGGGTCACCTGGGTGGCTTAGTGAGTTAAGCCTCTGCTTTCAGCTCAGGTCATGATCTCAGGATACTTTGATTGAGTCCCTCATCAGGCTCTCTGCTCAGAAGGGAGCCTGCTTCCCCCCACCCCCTGCCTGCCTCTCTGCCTACTTGTGATCTCTGTCAAATAAATAAATAAAATATTTACCAAAAAAAGAAGATATACTCAAAATATTGAGAGGGAAAACAAAACCCCTGTCAATCAAGAATTCTATAACAGCAAAGCTGTCCTTCAGAAAAAAAAGAGAGATAAATATTTTTCCAAACAACTAAAAGCTGAGGGAATTTATCACCACTAGACCTGCCCTATAAGACATAATAAAGTGATTTATTTGAATGGAAATAAATGAATGCTAATTGACATCATAAAAACATTAAAAAGTAGCATAAAATTATTGATGATGATATACAGTAAAAGTTAGATTATGTAATATGGTAATATTATGGAATATGGTAGAGTGCAAGTCACTCACAACTCTAGCTTAAATGTTAAAAAAAACACAGTAAAAATAAAGATAACTATAATAATTTGATATTGGTTTCACAGTATAAAAAATATGTAACTATAACATCAATAACCTAAATTATGAGATGTGAAAATGTTAAGTTTAGAAATCCTACTGAAATTAAGTTATTACCAGCTTAAAATATGGTGTTATAATTTTAGATATTTTATGCAAGCTTAATGGTAACCACAAAGGAAGAACCTGTGGTAATTACATAAAAGAATATGATAAAGATGTGGAAACATATTGATACAAAAAGACATTAAAACATGAAAAAACAGGGAGAAGGGGGTGGGATTATGGACATTGGGGAGGGTATGTGCTTTGGTGAGTGCTGTGAACTGTGTAAACCTGGTGATTCACAGACCTGCACCCCTGGGGACTAAAAATATATGTTTATAAAAAATAAAAAATTAAAAAAAAAAAAGAAAGAAAGAAGATAGAAAAAAAAACATGAAAAAACATTAAGACGGGGTCCACGATTAATGGATTCACAAAACAGTCAGAAAACAATTAACAAAATGGCAATAGTAAATCTTTACTTATCAATAATTATCTTAAACATAAACTGATTATATTCTCTACTCAAAATTCATCGGATTACTGCATAAATACAAACCAAGATTCATCAATATTCTGTCTACAGGAGACTCAGTTTAGCCTTAAAAACATACATAGACTGAGAGTAAAGTGATGAGAAAATGTATTTTAAGCAAATGTTTAACTAACTGAGCCACCCAGGTGCAAATGTTTATCAACAAAATTAAGTGTAGCTAGTCTTACATCAGAATAAATAGTTTAAACTAAAACTGGTAAAAAGAGAACAAAAAGTTTAGTAAATAATGAAAAAAGGAGTCAGTCAATCAAAAATGTAATAATTATAAATATTTACGTACCCAGCATTGGAACACATAAATATATAAAGCCAATGTTAACAGAACTAAAAGGAGAAGTAAAAAAGCAACACAATACTAGTTGGAGACTTAGTACTCCACTCTTTTTTTTTTTAAAGATTTTATTTATTTATTTGACAGAGAAAGATCACAAACAGGCAGAAAGGCAGAGAGAGAGGAGGAAGCAGGCTCCCTGCTGAGCAGAGAGCCCGATGCAGGGCTCCATCCCAGGACTCTGAGATCATGACCTGAGCTGAAGGCAGCGGTTTAACCCACTGAGCCACCCAGGTGCCCCAAAACTCCACTCTTAATGGATAAATCATTCAGACACAAAAGTAGCAGGAAAACATCAGATTTGAACCGCACTATAAACCAATAAACCTAACAAATACAAAACATCCTATACAACAAAGCAGAATACACATTATTTTCAAGCACAGATGAGACATTATCTAAAATAGACAAAACGTTAACCCACACAAGTTCTTAGCAAATTCAGAGACTGAAATCATATCAAGTATCTTCTCTGACCATAACAATATGAAGCTACAAATCAATAACACAATGAAAACTCCAAAATTTGTTAACACATGGAAATTAAAAGAACGCTCTCCTCAGAAACCTAAGGGCTAAAGAAGAAATTAAAGGGGAAATAAAAACAGTATCTTGAAACAAAAGAAAATGGAAGCAAAACATACAAAACTTATTGGATGAAGCAAATGCAGATCTCAGAGGGAAGTTATAGTAGTAATCACCCCATTAAAAACAAGAAATATACATCATCTCAAATATACAACATCTCAAATATACAACCTAATCATAGAACTTGAGGAAGTAGAAAAAGACAAACTGAGTCCAAAATTAGCAGAAGGAAGCAAATAAGGATTAGAGCAGAAATAAAAGAAGTAGAGAATGGAAAAAAACAGAAAGAAATTAACAAAACTTAAAGTTGCTTCTTTCAAGAGGTAAATAAAATTGGCAAACCATTAGCTAGACTCTCCAACAAAAATAGAGAGTAGACATAAATCAACAAAATTATAAATAGAAAAGGAGACATTACATCTGATACCACAGAAGTACAGAGATCTTAAGAGGATACTATGAAATATTATAGGCCAACAAACTGGACAACCTAGAAGAAATGGAAACATTCTTAAATCATAAAACCTGCCAAGACTGAGTCAGAAAGACATAGAACATTTGAACAGAACAATTACTAGTAAGATTGAATCAGTAGTAGAAAATCTCCCAATGAAGAAAAACCGAGGAACAGATGGTAAATTTAACCAAATATTTAAATTAGGACTATTAACAATACTTTTCAAGCTAGTCTAAAAAAAATTAAGAGGAATGATCAATTTTAAACTCATTTTGTGAGGCCTGTATTACCCTAATATTAAAGCCAGTAAAGGACTCTACAAGAAAGGAAAACTATAGGCCAATATCCCTGATGAACATAGATGCAAACAATCTCAGTGAAATTCTAGCAAACCAAATTTCATAGCACATTGAAAGGATCACCCACTATGATCAAGTGGGACTGAAATATGCTAAATAATACAATATGATACATTAATAGAATGAAAAAGTTACAAAAAAACTTCAATGGATGAAGAAAAAACATCTGCTAAAATCCAACAGCCATTCATGAAAAACACTCTCAACAAATTAGGTATAGAAAGAATACACTTCAACATAATAGAGACCATATATCAGGGCCACAGTTAACCTTATAGGCAACAGTGAGAGGTTGAAATCATTTCCCTGAAGATTAGGAGAAAAACAAGAGTGCCCACTGACAGCAGAAGAGTTAAGATGGTGGCGAAGTAGGGAAACCCTGTTTTTCTTCTCCCTTGAATACAACTAGATAGTTATCAAATCATTCTGAACACCCAAAAATCAGAGGTCTGAAAAAAAAATACTGCAAGTCTACAGGTAGAAAAACCACCACCTTTTGGAAAGTAGGAGATTTGAAGTCTTTTTATTTTAAAGATTTTTTTTATTTGACAGACAGAGATTACAAGTAGGCAGAGAGGCAGGTAGAGAGGGAGGGTAGGGAAGCAGGCTCCCTGCTGACCAGAGAGCTTGATGCGGGGCTTGATACTGGGACCCTGAGATCATGACCTGAGCTGAAGGCAGAGGCTTAACCCACTGAGCCACCCAGGTGCCCCAGGAGATGTGAAGTCTTGAATCCAGTGCGATATAGCTAAAGATACAGCAGTAAGGAAGGAGCCTGTTTAAGGAGGCTACCACAAAATATTATAAGCAGCAGAGCACAAAATCAGAACTTTTAGAAGTCTGCTAGAGTGGGGGTGTGTGTCTGGCTTAAGGTGTTAAGGTAGCCATACAGGGCAGAATCCTGGGTGTGACACCATGATCCAAGGGTTCCTTGGGTCGCAAGAATAAGTGATGCATAAATGCAGCACTGTTCCCCGGCAAAGGAGTGTGGAAACTGGCTAAGAACAGTCGTCTGGGTGCCGGCTTTCTGATCTGTGTTGCCATAAACTGTGAAGCAGTTGTGCAACTGCTTTCCTGGGATGCATCCAGGAAAAGGCAGAAGTGTGGTGAGACTCTCCTTGGGAGGAACAGCACGGGTCAGTGTGGCGGGAGTCCCTAAAATTTGGTTTTGAAACTCAGTCTCCTGCCTGAAATAAAAAAGCTCAGACAAAGGCAGGGTGAACACAGAGTTCTTATGGAAACCAGAGAAACAAGAGTGATGGATTGCTCTTCTGTGAGGGCTCACTGAAGAGTGGGGGGCATGAATTTCCAGTTCTGGGGCTAGAGAGCAGGGTGCCAAAATATTCATCCCACCGTCAGTGCTAAAAGACATCAGTGCTAAAAGACATCCCACCGTCAGTGCTAAAAAACAGCACCACCTGGTGGAGTCTGGAGCAGCTTACACCAAGCCCTGCCTCCTTGTGCACTGGAAACATTTCCACTAGGGCAATGAGAATCAGTGCAAGAGGCCCCTACCTCTGAACAACACAAAAAACTCACTCTCACTAAATTTACTGATCATAGAGGGTTGCAAAAATTCATCTCTAGGGGAAAATAGTATCTAACATCCTTTGAAATTTTATTCTTTTTTTTATTGTTTTTTCAGTTATTTTCTTAGTTTTTTCAATTATGTTTTTAATTCATTTGTAATTTTTATTTTTCTATGAACTTTATATATATTTTTGTTTCTTTCGATTTGTTTTATGTGTATACACACATATACATTTTCTTATTTTGGGATCTAGTTTCTTTCAACAAGAAGACCAAAACACACCAAGGATCCAGTTTGTTTTGTTTTGTTTTTGTCTTTTTTGTTGTTGCCATTGTTATTGTTATTTTTGTTGTTGTTTTCCTTTTTTTTTCTTCTTTTCTTTCCTGGGAAAAATGATGAGACAGAGAAATTCACTCCAAAATAAAGTACTGCAGGTATACTCAGAGCCAGGGGTTTGATCAATGAAGATATAAGTAAGGTGTCTGAATTATAATTTAAAACATGTATTATAAAGATACTAACTGGGCTTGAAAAAAACATAGAAGACACTAGAGAATCCCCTGTAGAGATTAAAAAAAACAACTAAAATGTAGTCAGGCCAATATTAAAAATGCTGTAACTGAAATGCAGTCCCAAGTGGAGGTCATAAAAATGAGGATGAATGAAGCAGGAGAGCAAATTAGTGATACAGAAGATAAAATTATGGAAAATAATGAAGCTGAAAAAAAAAGGGAAAGAAAACAATTAGATCATGAAGGGAGACTTAGGGAATGCAACCATTCCATAAAGTGAAACAATGTCCCTATTTTAGGAGTTCCAGAAGATGAGTGAGAAGGGGTACTTGGGTGACTCAGTCAATTAAGCATCTGCCTTCAGCTCAGGTTATGATCCTGGGGTCCTGGGATCAAGCCCCATTTTGGGCTCTCTGCTCAATAGGAAGTCTGTTTCTCCCTCTCCCTCTGTTCATCCCCCTGCTCATGCTCCTTTGCTCACTCACTCTCTCAAATGAATAAATAAAATCTTTTTTAAAAAAGAGCAGGAAAAAAAGGGCAGAGTGTTTATTTGAACAAATTAAAGCTGAGAACTTCCTTAATCCAAGGAAGGGAACAGACATTTAAGCACAAGATGCACAGAGAACTCCCCTCAAAATCAACAAAAATAGGTCAACACCACAATATTTTATAGGGAAACATAAATTACAAAGATAAAGAGAAAATTCTGAAAGCAGCTTGGGACAAGAGGTCCTTTATATACAAGAATAAGCACATAAGCCTGGCAGCAGACCTGTTCAAAGAGACCTGGCAGGCCACAAATGATTGCCATGATGCATTCAGTGTGCTAAATGGGAAAAATATGCAGCCAAGAATACTTTATCCAACAAGGCTATCATTCAGAATAGAAGGAAAGATAAAGAGTTTCTAAAACTAGTTTCCAAAAACTAAGGGAATTCATGAACCCTAAAACAGCCCTGCAAAAAAATACTAAAGGGGACACTTTGTGCAGAGAGGCCCAAAAGAACAAAGACTAGAAAGGAACAGAGACAATCTACAGGAACAGTGACATTACAGGTAATACAATGGCACTAAATTTATATCTTTCAATAATTACTCTGAAAGTAAATGGACTAAATCCTTCAATCAAAAGACATATTGTATTAAAATGGATTTTTAAAAACGGCCAATATGCTGCTTGCAAGAGACTCATTTTAGACCCCAAGATAACCCAGATTGCAAGTGAGGGTGTGGAGAGCAACTTATCATGCTAATGGACATTAAAAGAAAGCTGGAGTAGCTAACCTTATATCAGACAAACTAGGTATTAAATCAAAAACTATAATGAGAAATGAAGAAGGACACTATATTATAATAAAAGGCTCTATCCAAGAAGAAGATATAACAACTTCAAATATTTATGTCCATAACTTAGGAGCATCCAAATATATAAACAAATTAATAACAAAATTAAAGAAACTCATTGATAATAATGCAATAAAATTAGGGACTTTAATACCTCACTCAGGGCAATGGACAGATCATCTAAGCAGAAGATCAACAAGGAAATAAGGGTTTTGAATGACACACGGGGCCAGACGGACTTAAATATTTTCAGAGCATTTTAATCTAAAACAGCAGACTATACATTCTTTTCAAGTGCATGTGGAGCATTCTCCAGAATAGATCACACATTGGGTCACAAATCAGGACTCAACCACTACAAAAAGAGATCTTATGCATATTTTCAGACCAGAATCCTGTGAAACCTGAAGTCAACCACAAGAAAAAATTTGGAAGTTTCACAAGTACATGGTTAAAGTACATCCTACTAAAGAATGAATAAGTTGACCAGAAAGTTAAATATGAATGCAAAAAATACATGGAGGAAAATGAAAAAGAAAACATAAGTCAAAACTTTTGGGATGCAGTAAAGGTGGTCTTAAGAGGGAAGTATATAGCAATATAGGCCTTCCTCGAGATGTAAGGAAAGTCAAATACATAACCTAACTTTACACCAAAAGGAACAGGAAAAAAGATATTAAAAAAAAAAACCTAAATCCAGCAAGAGAAGAGAAGTAATAAAGATTAGAGCAGAAATCAATGATATAGAAATTTTTAAAAAAATCAGAACACAGAGATGAAACTAGGAGCTGTTTTTTTTAAGAGTTAATAAGATTGATAAACCTATAGTCATGCTTATCAAAAAGAAAAGAGAAAGGACCCAACTAAGTAAAATTATGAATGAAAGAGGAGAGATCACAAACAGCACAGAAATAAAACAATTAAAAGATATCATTATGAGCAATTATATGGCAATAATTTGGGCAATCTGGAGGAAATGGTGCATTCTTAGAAACATATAGGCTACCAAAACAGGAAAAAAATAAAACGGGAAGAAATAGAAAACCTGAACAGACCAACAACCAGCAAGGAAATTGATCAGTAATTTAAAAATCTCCCAAAAAACAAGAGACCTGGGCTGGATGGCTTCCCAGGGGAATTCTACAAAGCATTTAAAGAAGAATTAATTCCTATTCTTCTGTAACTCTTCCAGAAAATCAAAGAAGGATAACTTTAAAAACTCATTATGTGAGGCCATCATTGCCTTGATCTCAAAACCAGACAAAGACCCCACCAAAAAGAAAAATTACAGACTAATATACTGAACGAACATTGATGTAAAAATTCTCAACAAGATACTAGCTAATTGTTAGTTAAAAGGTTTATTCTCCACCACCAAGTGGGATTTATTCCTGGGCTGCAGGAATGGTTCAACATCCACAAATCAATCTATGTGATATGCCACATTAATAAACAAAAAGAGAGAGAGAGAGAGAGAATAAGAACCATGTGAACCTCTCAATAGATACCAAAAAAAAAAAAAAAAAAAAAAAAAAAAAGGTTTGACAAAATACAGCATCCTTTCTTGATAAAAAACCCTCCACCACTTAGGGATAGAGGGAACAGACTCCAACATCATAAAGGTCATCTATGAAAAACCCACAGTGAATATTGTCCTCAATGGGAAAAAACAGAATTTTCCACTAAGTTCAGGAACATGACAGTGATGTCAAATCTCACCATTGTTGTTCAACAGAGTATTGGAAGTTCTAGCCTCAGCAATCAGACAACAACAACAAAAAGGAAAGAAAACAAACAACAACAACAAAAAACAAAAACAAAAACAAAAAAAAAGGAAAGAAAGAAAAGGCATCCAAATTGGCAAAAAAGAAGTCAAACATACACTCTTCATAGACGAAATGATACTCCATGTAGAAAAATCCAAAAGACTATACCCCAAAATTGCTAGAATTGACAAAGGAATTCAGCAAAGTCACAGGATATAACAAATATATCACAGAATATAACAAATATTGTTAACAGATATTGTTAAAATGTCTATGCTACCCAGTACAATCTACACATTTAATCCCACCCCTGTCAGAATACCACCAGCATTTTTCACAGTTCGAGTAAATAATTTTAAAATTTTCTATGGAACCACAAAAGACCCTGAATAGCTAACAGAATGTTGAGAAAGAAAACCAAGGCAGAGGGCATCACAATTCCAGACTTCAAGCTGTATTACAATGCTGTAATCATCAAAACAGCATAATAATGGTACAAAACTGACACATAGATCCGTGGAACAGAATAGAGAACCCAGAAATTGACCCTCAAATCTATGGTCAACTAATGTTCAACAAAGCAGGAAATACTATCCAATGGAGAAAAAACAGTCTCTTCAAAAAATGGTGTTGGGATAAATGGACAGCCACTGGCAGAAGATGAAACTGGAAAACTTTCTTACACCATAAACAAAAATAAACTAAAAATGTGTGAAAGACCTAATTATGAGACAAGGATCTATCAAAATCCTAGAGAAGAACACATGCAGTAACCTCTTTGACTTTGGCATCAACAACTTGCTAGACACATCTCCACGGGCAAGGGATACAAAAGCAAAAATGAACTATTGAAACTTCATCAGGATGAAAGACTTTTGCACAGCAAAGGAAATCGTCAACAAAACTAAAAAGCAGCATAAGGAATGGGAGAAGATATTTGCAAATGTCTTATCAGATACAGGGATAGTATCCAAGATCTATAAAGAACATATCAGACTCAACACCCATAAAACAAACAAACAAACAAAAATCCAGTTAGAAATGAGCAGAAGACATGAATAGATGTTTTTCCAAAGAAGACACCCAAATGGCCAGCAGACATGAAAAAATGCTCAGCATCACTCAGTATCAGGGAAATACAAATCAAAACCACAATGAGATACCACCTGACACAGGTTTTAAAAAATGGCTAGAATTAACAACTCAGGAAAGAATAGATGTTGGCAAGGACACAGAGAAAGGGGAAACCTCTGTTTCCCCTGTTGGTGGGAATGCAAACTGGTTCAGCCATTCTGGAAAACACTATGAAGATTCCTCAGGAAGTTAAAAATAGAGCTAAACTGTGACTTAGCAATTGCACTACTAGGTATTTACTCCAAAGATACAGGTGTAGTGAAAAAAAGGGACATATGTACCCCAATATTAATAGCAGCAATTTTCACAATAGCCAAACTGTGTAAAGACACCAGATGTTCATTGAGAGATGAATGTATAAAGAAGCTGTGGTATATGTACAGAATGGAATATTACTCAGTCATTTAAAAAAACCAAATCTTCTCCTTTGCAATGACATGGATGGAACTAGATGGTATTATGCTAAGCAAAATAAGTCAGTCAGAGAAAGACAAATATCATTTGATTTCACTCATGTGGAATTTAAGTAAAAAAATAGATGAACATAAAGGAAGGAAAGGAAAAATAAAATAAGATAAAAACAGTTTAAAAAAAGTGCCCATTCACACTATTTCTATTCAGTACAATACAGGATGGTTTGGTCAGAGAAATCAGACAAGAAAAAGAAAAGGGTCAGAGGGCACCTGGGTGGCTCAGTGGGTTAAAGCCTCTCCCTTCGGCTAGGGTCATGATCTCAAGGCCATGGGATCAAGCCCAGCATCGGGCTCTCTGCTCAGCAGGGAGTCTGCTTCCCCCACCCCCGCCTGCCTCTCTGCCTACTTGCGATCTCTGCCTATCAAATAAATAAATAAATAATCTTTATTTTTTTTAATAGGAGTTGTTTATTTATTTTTTAAAGATTTTATTTATTTATTTGACAGGCAGAGATCACAAGTAGGCAGAGAAGCAAGCAGAGAGAGAGAGAGAGGAGGAAGCAGGCTCCCTCCTGAGCAGAGAGCCAGATGCAGAACTCGATCCCAGGACCCTGAGATCATGACCTGAGCCGAAGGCAGAAGTTTTAACCCACTGAGCCACCCAGGCGCCCAATAAATAGTCTTTAAAAAAAAAAGAAAGAAAGAAAAGTGTTAGAACTGGAAAAAATAAAATTTCCTCTAAATGTACATAATATTATTTTATATATAGAAGATCCATAAGACTTCACCAAAAACTTTAGATCTAATAGATAGGCTCAGAAAATCTTCAGGATACAAAATTAACATAAAATATCAGTAGTACCTCTATACATGAAAAACAAATTATCTGAGAAAGAAATAAAGATAATGATCACAATTACCATAGCATTAAAAATAATAAAATACATAGGAATAAATACAATAAGGAAGTGAAAGTTCTCTAATCTGGTATCAAACTTCTTTTTGTTTTTGCCATTAATCTACTTTTAATCTTTTTTTTTAATTTCTTTTCAGTGTACTAGAATTCATTGTTTATGTACCATACCCAGTGCTCCATGCAATACATGCCCTCCATAATACCAACAACCAGGCTAACCCAACCTCCCACCCCCCACTCCTTCAAAACTCTCAGATTGTTTCTCAGAGTCCATAGACTCTCATGGTTCACCTCCACCCTCCAATTTCCCCCAAATCCCTTCTCTTCTCCCTCTTCCCATGTCCTCCAAATTATATCTTGTGCTCCACAAATAAGTGAAACCATCTGATAATTGACTCTCTCTGCTTGACTTATTTTACTCAGCATAATCTCTTCCAGTCCCATCCTTGTTGATACAAAATTTGGGTATTCATCCTTTCTGATGGAGGCATAATACTCCATAGTGTATATGGACCACATCCTCCTTATCCATTCGTCCGTTGAAGGGCATCTTGGTTCTTTACACAGTTTGGTGACTGTGACCATTGCTGCTATGAACATTTGGGTACAGATGGCCCTTCTTTTCACTACATCTGTATCTTTGGGGTAAATACCCAATAGTGCAACTGCAGGGTCATAAAGAAGCTCTATTTTTAATTTCTTGAGGAATCTCCACACTGTTTTCCAAAGTGGCTGTACCAACTTGCATTCCACCAACAGTTTAAGAGGGTTCCCCTTTCTCCACAGCCTCTCCAACACTTGTTGTTTACTCTCTTGTTAATTTTGGCCATTCTGACTGGTGTAAGGTGGTATCCCAATGTGGTTTTGATTTGACTCCCTGATGGCTAGTGATGATGAACATTTTTTCATGTGTCTGATAGCCATTTGTATGTCTTCATTGGAGAAGTGTCTGTTCATGTCTTCTGCCCATTTCTTGACATGATTATCTGTTTTTGGTGTGTTGAGTTTGAGGAGTTCTTTATAGATCCTGGATATCAGCCTTTTTTCTGTACTGTCATTTGAGAATATCTTCTCCCATTCTGTGGGTTGCCTCTTTGTTTTGTTGACTGTTTCTTTTGCTATGCAGAAGATTTTGATCTGGATGAAGTCCCAGAAAATGCATTTTCACTTTTGTTTCCTTTGCCTTTGGAGACATATCTTGAAAAAGTTGCTGTGGCCAATGTTGAGGAGGTTCTGCCTATTTTCTCCTCTAGGATTTTAATGGATTCCTGCCTCATGTTGAGGTCTTTTATCCATTTTTAATTTATCTTTGTGGATGGTGTAAGACAATGGTCGAGTTTCATTCTTCTACATATAGCTGTGCAATTTTCCCAGCACCATTTAATGAAGAGACTGTCTTTCTTCCATGGTATATTTTTTCCTGCTTTGTCAAAGATTATTTGAGCACAGAGTTAAGGGTCCATATGTGGGCTCTCTACTCTGTTCCACTGATCTATGTGTCTGTTTTTGTGCCAGTACCATGCTGTCTTGGTGATCACAGCTTTGCAGTAAAGCTTGAAATCAGGCGACGTGATGCCACCAGTTTTGTTTTTCTTTTTCAACATTTCTTTAACAATTCAGGGTCTCTTTTGATTCCATACAAACTTTAGGATTGTTTGCTCCAGCTCTTTGAAAAATGCCAGTGGAATTTTGATTGGAATGGCATTGAAAGTATTGATTGCTCTAAGCAGTATAGACACTTTAACAATGTTTATTCTTCTGATCCAAGAGCATGGAATGCTCTTCCATCTTTTTGTGTCTTTGATTTCTTTCATGAGTGTCTGTAGTTCCTCGAGTACAGATCCTTTACTTCTTTGGTTAGGTTTATTCCCAGGTATCTTATGGTTCTTGGTGCTACAGTAAATGGAATCGATTCCCTAATTTCCTTTTCTGTATTTTCATTATTAGTGTATGAGAAAGCAACTGATTTCTGTACATTGACTTTGTAGCCTGCCACATTACTGAATTGCTGTATGAGTTCTAGTAGTTTGGGGGTGGAGTCTTTGGGGTTTTCCATATAAAGAATCATGTCATCTGCAAAGAGAGAGTTTGACTTCTTCATTGTCAATTTGAGTAACTTTTAATTCTCTTTGTTGTCTGATTGCTGTTGCTAGGACTTCTAATACTATGTTGAACAAGAGTGGTGAGAGTGGGCATCCTTGTCGTGTTCCTGATCTCAATGGGAAGGCTGTGAGCTTTTTCCCATTGAGGATGATATTTGCTGTGGGTTTTTCATAGATAGATTTGATGAAGGTCAGGAATGTTCCCTCTATCCCTATACTTGGAAGGGTTTTAATCAGGAATGGATGCTGGATTTTGTCAAATGCTTTTCCTGCACCAATTGAGAGGACCATGTGGGGCTTCTCTGTTCTCTGATTGATTTGTTCTATCACATTGATTGATTTGCAAATATTGAACCAACCTTGAAAACCAGGAATGAGAGGGAGGTAAGGGAAGATGGTGGAGAAGTAGCAGGCTGAGACTACTTCAGCTAGCAGGAGATCAGCTAGATACCACATCTAAAGATTGCAAACACCTGCAAATCCATCGGCATATCGAAGAAAAGAAGAACAGCAATTCTGGAAACAGAAAAACAACCACTTTCTGAAAGGTAGGACTGGCGGAAACGTGAATCCAAAGCGAAGGGAAGATAGACCCCGGGGGGAGGGGCCGGCTCCCGGCAAGCAGCGGAGCAACGGAGCACAAAAGCAGGACTTTTAAAAGTCTGTTCCACTGAGGGACATTGCGCCAGAGGCTAAACCAGGGCGAAGCCCATGCGGGGTCAGCGTGGCCTCAGGTCCCGCAGGGTCACAGAAGGATCGGGGGTGTCTGAGTGTCGCAGAGCTTGCGGGTATTCGAATGAGAAAGCCGGCTACAGAGACAGAGCCGACAGTAAGCTCACAGCTCGATGTTGATGTTACCTTGAACCAGCCACATTCTCGGTGAGCTCGGAGCGTGGCCGGAGGTCAGGCAGATGGGAGTAACTGGGCACTGTTCTCTGAGGGTGCACTGAGGAGTGGGGCCCCGGGCTCTTGGCTCCTCCGGGCCGGAGACCAGGAGGCCACCATTTGTATTCCGTCCTCCGGAACTCTACAGAAAGCGCTCAGGGAACAAAAGCTCCTGAAAGAAAACCAGAGCGGATTACTCAGCCCCTGGTAAGGGCGGTGCAATTCCGCATGGGGCAAAGACACTTGAGAATCACTACAACAGGCCCCTCCCCCAGAAGATCAACAAGAAATCCAGCCGAGACCAAGTTCACCTACCAAGGAGTGCGGTTTCAATACCAAGGAGAGCAGCAAAATTCCAGAGGAGGAGAAAGCAAAGCACGGAACTCACGGCTTTCTTCCTGTGAGTTTTTTTAGTCTTGCAGTTAATTTAATTTTTTTCTTTTTCATTTTTGTTTTTTTTTATCGCGCCTTCTGGTAAATTTTTTTTTAACTTTTACCCTTTTCTTTTTTAACGTTTTTTAACTAGTTTATCTAATATATATATTTTTTCTTTTTTATATTTTTCTTTATTCGTTTTCTTTTTTTTAATAATTTTTTATTTTTTTTTCTTTCTTCCTTTTTGAACCTCTTTTTATCCCCTTTCTTCCCCCCTCACGATTTGGGATCTCTTCTAATTTGGTTAAAGCATATTTTCCTGGGGTTGTTGCCACCCTTTTAGTATTTTACTTGCTCCTTCATACACTCTTATCTGGACAAAATGACAAGGTGGAAAATTTCACCACAAAAAAAAAAGAACAAGAGGCAGTACCGAAGGCTAAGGACCTAATCAATATAGACATTGGTAATATTTCAGACCTAGAGTTCAGAATGACAATTCTCAAGGTTCTAGCCAGGCTCGAAAAAGGCATGGAAGATATTAGAGAAAACCTCTCGGGAGATATAAAAGCCCTTTCTGGAGAAATAAAAGAATTAAAGTCTAACCAAGTTGAAATAAAAAAGCTATTAATGAGGTGCAATCAAAAATGGAGGCTCTCACTGCTAGGATAAATGAGGCAGAAGAAAGAATTAGTGACATAGAAGACCAAATGACAGAGAATAAAGAAGCTGAGCAAGAGAGGGACAAACAGCTACTGGACCACGAGGGGAGAATTCGAGAGATAAGTGACACCATAAGACGAAACAACATTAGAATAATTGGGATTCCAGAAGAAGAAGAAAGAGAGAGGGGAGCAGAAGGTATACTGGAGAGAATTATTGGGGAGAATTTCCCCAATATGGCAAAGGGAACGAGCATCAAAATTCAGGAGGTTCAGAGAACGCCCCTCAAAATCAATAAGAATAGGCCCACATCCCGTCACCTAATAGTAAAATTTACAAGTCTCAGTGACAAAGAGAAAATCCTGAAAGCAGCCCGGGAAAAGAAGTCTGTAACATACAATGGTAAAAATATTAGATTGGCAGCTGACTTATCCACAGAGACCTGGCAGGCCAGAAAGAGCTGGCATGATATTTTCAGAGCACTAAACGAGAAAAACATGCAGCCAAGAATACTATATCCAGCTAGGCTATCATTGAAAATGGAAGGAGAGGTTAAAAGCTTCCAGGACAAACAAAAACTGAAAGAATTTGCAAACACCAAACCAGCTCTACAGGAAATATTGAAAGGGGTCCTCTAAGCAAAGAGACAGCCTACAAGTGGTAGATCAGAAAGTAACAGAGACCATACACAGTAACAATCACCTTACAGGCAATACAATGGCACTAAATTCATATCTCTCAATAGTTACCCTGAATGTTAATGGGCTAAATGCCCCTGTCAAAAGACACAGGGTATCAGAATGGATAAAAAACAAAACCCATCTATATGTTGCCTCCAAGAAACTCATTTTAAGCCTGAAGACACCTCCAGATTTAAAGTGAGGGGGTGGAAAAGAATTTACCATGTTAATGGACATCAGAAGAAAGCAGGAGTGGCAATCCTTATATCAGATCTATTAGATTTTAAGCCAAAGACTATAATAAGAGATGAGGAAGAACACTATATCACACTCAAAGGGTCTGTCCAACAAGACGATTTAACTATTTTAAATATCTATGCCCCCAACATGGGATCAGCCAGCTATATAAACCAATTAATAACAAAATCAAAGAAACACATCAACAATAATACAATAATAGTAGGGGACTTTAACACTCCCCTTACTGAAATGGACATCATCCAAGCAAAAGATCAGCAAGGAAATAAAGGCCTTAAATGACACACTGGAGCAGATGGATGTCACGATATATTCAGAACATTCCATCGCAAAGCAACAGAATACACATTCTTCTCTAGTGCACATGGAACATTCTCCAGAATAGATCACATCCTCGGTCCTAAATCAGGACTCAACCGGTATCAAACGATTGGGATCATTCCCTGCATATTTTCAGACCACAATGCTCTAAAGCTAGAACCCAACCACAAAAGAAAGTTTGGAAAGAGCCCAAATACATGGAAACTAAACAGCATCCTTCTAAAGAATGAATGGGTCAACCGGGAAATTAAAGAGGAATTGAAAAAAATCATGGAAACAAATGATAATGAAAATACAATGGTTCAAAATCTGTGGGACACAACAAAGGCAGTCCTGAGAGGAAAATATATAGTGGTACAAGCCTTTCTCAAGAAACAAGAAAGGTCTCAGGTACACGACCTAACCCTACACCTAAAGGAGCTGGAGAAAGAACAAGAAAGAAACCATAAGCCCAGCAGGAGAAGAGAAATCATAAAGATCAGAGCAGAAATCAATGAAATAGAAACCAAAAAAACAATAGAACAAATCAACGAAACTAGGAGCTGGTTCTTTGAAGGAATTAATACAATTGATAAACCCCTGGCCAGACTTATCAAAAAGAAAAGAGAAAGGACCCAAATAAATAAAATCATGAATGAAAGAGGAGAGATCACAACTAACACCAAAGAAATACAAACTATTATAAGAACATACTATGAGCAATTCTATACCAACAAATTTGACAATCTGGAAGAAATGGATGCATTCCTAGAAACATATAAACTACCACAGCTGAACCAGGAAGAAATAGAAAGCCTGAACAGACCCATACCAGTAAGGAGAATGAAACAGTCATTAAAAATCTCCAAACAAACAAAAGCCCAGGGCCAGATGGCTTCCCAGGAGAATTCTACCAAACATTTAAAGAAGAACTAATTCCCATTCTCCTGAAACTGTTCCAAAAAATAGAAATGGAAGGAAAACTTCCTAACTCATTTTATGAGGCCAGCATCACCTTGATCCCAAAACCAGACAAGGATCCCATCAAAAAAGAGAGCTATAGACCAATATCCTTGATGAACACAGATGCAAAAATTCTCACCAAAATACTAGCCAATAGGATTCAACAGTACATTAAAAGGATTATTCACCACGACCAAGTGGGATTTATTCCAGGGCTGCAAGGTTGGTTCAACATCCGCAAATCAGTCAATGTGATACAACACATCAATAAAAGAAAGAACAAGAACCATATGATACTCTCCATAGATGCTGAAAAAGCATTTGACAAAGTACAGCATCCCTTCCTGATCAAAACTCTTCAAAGTGTAGGGATAGAGGGCACATACCTCAATATCATCAAAGCCATCTATGAAAAACCCACCGCAAATATCATTCTCAATGGAGAAAAACTGAAAGCTTTTCCGCTAAGGTCAGGAACACGGCAGGGATGTCCATTATCACCACTGCTCTTCAACATAGTACTAGAGGTCCTAGCCTCAGCAATCAGACAACAAAAGGAAATTAAAGGCATCCAAATCGGCAAAGAAGAAGTAAAATTATCACTCTTTGCAGATGATATGATACTATATGTGGAAAACCCAAAAGACTCCACTCCAAAACTGCTAGAACTTGTACAGGAATTCAGTAAAGTGTCAGGATATAAAATCAATGCACAGAAATCAGTTGCATTTCTCTACACCAACAGCAAGACAGAAGAAAGAGAAATTAAGGAGTCAATCCCGTTTACAATTGCACCCAAAACCATAAGATACCTAGGAATAAACCTAACCAAAGAGGCAAAGAATCTATACTCAGAAAACTATCAAGTACTCATGAAAGAAATTGAGGAAGACACAAAGAAATGGAAAAATGTTCCATGCTCCTGGATTGGAAGAATAAATATTGTGAAAATGTCTATGCTACCTAAAGCAATCTACACATTTAATGCAATTCCTATCAAAGTACCATCCATCTTTTTCAAAGAAATGGAACAAATAATTCTAAAATTTATATGGAACCAGAAAAGACCTCGAATAGCCAAAGGGATATTGAAAAAGAAAGCCAACGTTGGGGCATCACAATTCCGGACTTCAAGCTCTATTACAAAGCTGTCATCATCAAGACAGCATGGTACTGGCACAAAAACAGACACATAGATCAATGGAACAGAATAGAGAGCCCAGAAATAGACCCTCAACTCTACAGTCAACTAATCTTCGACAAAGCAGGAAAGAATGTCCAATGGAAAAAAGACAGCCTCTTCAATAAATGCTACTGGGAAAATTGGACAGCCACATACAGAAAAATGAAATTGGACCATTTCCTTACACCACACATGAAAATAGACACAAAATGGATGAAGGACCTCAATGTGCCAAAGGAATCCATCAAAATCCTTGAGGAGAACACAGGCAGCAACCTCTTCGACCTCAGCTGCAGCAACATCTTCCTAGGAACATCACCAAAGGCAAGGGAAGCAAGGGCAAAAATGAACTATTGGGATTTCATCAAGATCAAAAGCTTTTGCACAGCAAAGGAAACAGTTAACAAAATCAAAAGACAACTGACAGAATGGGAGAAGATATTTGCAAATGACATATCAGATAAAGGACTAATGTCCAAAATCTATAAGGAACTTAGCAAACTAAACACCCAAAGAACAAAGAACAAATAATCCAATCAAGAAATGGGCAGAGGACATGAACAGACATTTCTGCAAAGAAGACATCCAGATGGCCAACAGACACATGAAAAAGTGCTCCATATCACTCGGCATCAGGGAAATACAAATCAAAACCACAATGAGATATCACCTCACACCAGTCAGAATGGCTAAAATCAACAAGTCAGGAAATGACAGATGCTGGCGAGGATGCGGAGAAAGGGGAACTCTCCTCCACTGTTTGTGGGAATGCAAGCTGGTGCAGCCACTCTGGAAAACAGCATGGAGGTTCCTCAAAATGTTGAAAATAGAACTGCCCTATGACCCAGCAATTGCTCTACTGGGTATTTATTCTAAAGATACAAACGTAGTGATCCAAAGGGGGACGTGCACCCGAATGTTTATAGCAGCAATGTCCACAATAGCCAAACTATGGAAAGAACCTAGATGTCCATCAACAGATGAATGGATCAAGAAGAGGTGGTATATATACACAATGGAATACTATGCAGCCATCAAAAGAAATGAAATCTTGCCATTTGCGACAACATGGATGGAACTAGAGCGTATCATGCTTAGCGAAATAAGTCAAGCAGAGAAAGACAACTATCATATGATCTCCCTGATATGAGGAAGTGGTGATGCAACATGGGGGCTTAAGTGGGTAGGAGAAGAATAAATGAAACAAGATGGAATTGGGAGGGAGACAAACCATAAGTGACTCTTAATCTCATAAAACAAACTGAGGGTTGCTGTGGGGAGGGGGGTTGAGAGAAGGGGGTGGGATTATGGACATTGGGGAGGGTATGTGCTTTGGTGAGTGCTGTGAAGTGTGTAAACCTGGTGATTCACAGACCTGTACCCCTGGGGACAAAAATATATGTTTATAAAAAATAAAAAATTTTAAAAAATAATAAAAAAATAAAAAAAAATACAGGAATGAATCCCACGTGTAATGTTGGATAATCTTTTTAATTGCTGTTGGATCCCATTAATTAGGCTCTTGTTGAGAATCTTAGCATCCATATTCATCAGGGATATTGGTCTGAAATTCGTCTTTTTGGTGGCGTCTTTGCCTGGTTTGGGGATCAGGGTAATGCTGGCTTCATAGAAAGAGTCTGGAAGTTTTCCTTCTGCTTCAATTTTTTGAAAAAGCTTCAGGAGAATGGTGTTATTTCTTCTTTGAAAGTTTGGTAGGATTCCCCAGGAAATCCATCAGGTCCTGGGATCTTGTTTTTTTGGGAGGTTTTTGATCACTACTTCAATCTCATTACTAGATAACATTCTATTCAGGTTGTCAATTTCTTCCTGGTTCAATTTTGGAAGTTTATAGTTTTCCAGGAATGCATCCATTTCATCTAGGTTGCTTAACTTATTGGCATATAACTGTTGATAATAACTTCTGACGATTGTTTCTACTTTCTTGGTGTTAGTTGTGATCTCTCACTTTTCATTCGTTATTTTATTAATTTGGGCCTTCTCTCTTTTATTTTGGATTGCTTTGGCCAATGGTTTGTCAATATTATTGATTCTGTCAAAAAACCAGCTTCTAGTTTCATCGATGCATTCTACTGCATTTCTAGTTTCTATCTCATTGATCTCTGCTCTAATCTTGATTATTTCCCTTCTTGTGTGTGGAGTTGGCTTAATTTGTTGTTGTTTTGATTCTCTAGTTCTCTCAGGTGTAACAAGAGCTGGTTTATTCTGGATTTTTCAGTGTTTCTGAGGGAGGCTTGGATGGCTATGTATTTCCCCGTTAGGACAGCTTTTGCTGTATCCCATAGGTTTTGGACTGAAGTGTCTTCATTCATGAAATGTTTCAGTTCTTCTTTGATCTTCTGGTTGATCCAAGCATTCTTAAGCAAGGTGGTCTTTAGCTTCCAGGTGTTTGAATTCCTTCCAGACTTTTCCTTGTGGTTGAGCTCCAGTTTCAAAGCATTATGATCTGAGAATATATACTGGGATCTCAATCTTTTGATATCATTTGAGCCCTGACTTGTAACCCAGTATGTGGTTTATTCTGGAGAATGTTCCATGTGCACTCGAGAAGAATCAGTATTCTGTTTTTTGGGGGTGGATTCTGTATATATCTATGAGGTCTATCAGGTCCAATGTGTCATTCAATGGTCTTGTTTCTTTGTTAATTTTCTGCTTGGATGATCTATCTATTATTGAGAGTGGCATGTTATGCTCCCCTCCCATTAATGTATTCATATCAATATGACTCTTTATCTTGATTGACAGTTGTCTTATGTATTAGGCTGCTCCCATATTGGGGGCATATGTATTTACATTTGTTAGGTCTTCTTGGTGGATAGACCCTTTAAGAATTATGTAGTGTCCTTCTGTAGCTCTGACTACAGTCTTTAGTTTAATGTCTAATTTATTTGATCTGAGAATCGCTATCCCAGCCTTCTTTTGAGGCCCATTGTCATGAAGCATGCTTACCATCATTTCACTTTCAGTCTGGATGTATCCTTAGGTTCAAAATGGGTCTTTTGTAGACAACATTACGATGGGTCCTGTCATTTTATCCAATCTGCAGCCCTGTGCCATTTTATGGGCGCATTTAGTCGATTCATGTTGAGAGTGATTATTGAGAGATACGTTTTTATTGATATCGTGTTACCTGTGACACCTTTGTTTCTATAGATTGTCTCCATATATTTCTGTTCAATGATATTCTTGGGTATTCTCCTCTTTTATAGAACTCCCCCTTAATATTTCTTGCAGTGCCGGCTTGGTGGTCACATACTCTTAAACCTTGCCAGTCTTGGAAGCTCTTTATCTCTCCATCCATTTTGAAGGTCAGTCTTGCAGGGTAAAGTATTCTTGGCGTCATGTTCTCCTCATTCAGTGCCCTGAATATGTCTGGCCAGCTTTTTCTGGCTTACCAGGTTTCTGTGGAAAGGTCTGCTGTTATTCTAATGGGCTTTCCTCTGTATGTAAGAAATTTCTTTTCCCTAGCTGCTTTCAAGAGATCCTGTCTACAATTATGATTCATTGCTTTCACAATCAGGTGTCTTGAGGTCTTTCTAGATTCTATGATCTTGGGGGCAGTCCTTTCTGCCTCTAGTACACAAACTCTGGTTCCATTTGTGAGATTGGGAAAGTTTTTCATGGATAATTTGTTCAACTATATCTTCTAGTCTTCTTTCTTTCTCCTCTGTCTCAGGGATTCGAATAATTCTGAAGTTGGAACGTTTCATGGCGTCATTTATTTCCCTAATTCTTTTTTGTGACTTCTAAGCTGTTTGGTCCAGACTTCCTCCTGATCCTTTTCCTCTATCAGTTTGTCCTTCATTTCACTAATTCTATTTTCTGCCTCAGTTTACCCTAGCTTTTAGAGAATTTAGATTAGATTGGAACTCTTTGAAAGCATTGTTAACATCATCCCTGGTGGCTTTCACTTCTGCCCTAATCAATTCCATTTTGTCATCCCCAAGACTTTCTTTTTTTTTTTCCCAAGACTTTCTTCAACCTAGCTATTGCCTCGATAATTGTTAGCCTGAGTTCCCTTTCTGACCTATTGTTTATGTCCATATCCAATACCTCTGATGGAGAGGGCCCAGTCTCTGAATTTTTCCTCTTTTGGGCTTTCCTCTTCCTAGTCATTTTGGTGAGATACAGCTGAACGGATGTGTAGATGAATGTATCAACCATGGTGCAGGGAAGGTGCACTCTGGAACACTTCTGAGCAATTGAGAATCCCCACCAAAAGAAAAAAAGAAAGAAAGAAAGAGAAAAAGAGAGAGAGAGAGAGAGAGAGAGAGAGAGGAAAAAAATAAGAAAGAAAAAATAAAAGAGAAGGCCCAGCCTGAATTGACACTAAAAGTAGGATTTATAAAGTATGCAAACAAAAACAGACAAACAAAAAGACTGACAAAAGTAGATGAAAAAATAAATAAAAACCAAAAAAAAGAACCTCGTCAAATTGAACCCCAAGTATGAGATTTATATACTACCAGAACAAAAACAAATACACAGAAATACTGACAAAAGAAAAAGATAGGAGGGTGGTTATAAATTCTCAGTGTGGGCTAGGAAATTTATTTGATTCTTCCTGAATGTATCTTGATATCTTTGTTAAAGGACTCAACTTTCCTGAGATAAAGAGGGATTAAAACTGGTTTACATATAGGGGTAGCATTGATTGGGTAAAGGGGATTACCTTGAAGCTTATTTATATATGAATATTTTAAAAAATAAAATAAAATAAATAAAAAAATAGAAAGGCAAAAGAAAATACAGTATATGTATCAAAAAAGTTCAGGTTAAAAGGTTATTTTGGAATTTGATGTACTGAACATCTCATTGTGATGGTAAATAGGTTAAAAAATTTTATTTAGCCCTCCCCCAGAAGATCATCAAGAAATCCAGCCGAGACCAAGTTCACCTACCAAGGACTGCGGTTTTAATACTAAGGAGAGCAGCAGAATTCCAGAGGAGGAGAAAGCAAAGCACGGAACTCATGGCTTTTTCCCTGTGATTTTTTTTAGTCTTGCAGTTAATTTAATTTTTTTTCTTTTTCATTTTTTGTTTTTTTCCTCACCTTCTGGTAAAATTTTTTTAACTTTTACCTTTTTCTTTTTTAACGTTTTTTTTTTTTCACTTTTTTTTGTAATTTGTTTATTTATTTATTTATTTATTTAATTTTTTATTTTTTATAAACATATATTTTTATCCCCAGGGGTACAGGTCTGTGAATCACCAGGTTTACACACTTCACAGCACTCACCAAAGCACATACCCTCCCCAATGTCCATAATCCCACCCCCCTCTCCCACCCCCCCTCCCCCCAGCAACCCTCAGTTTGTTTTTTGAGATTAAGAGTCACTTATGGTTTGTCTCCCTCCCAATCCCATAACGTTTTTTAACCAGTTTATCTAATATATATATTTTTTCTTTTTTATATTTTTCTTATTTTTTTTAATTCTTTTCTTTTTTTTTCTTTTTTCTTTTTTTTTTTCTTCCTTTTTGAACCTCTTTTTATCCCCTTTCTCCCCCCTCACAATTAGGGATCTCTTCTAATTTGGTTAAAACATATTTTTCTGGGGTTGTTGCCACACTTTTAGTATTTTCCTTGCTCCTTCATATACTCTTATCTGGACAAAATGACAAGAAGGAAAAATTCAACACAAAAAAAAGAACAAGAGGCAGTACCGAAGGCTAGGGACCTAATCAATACAGACATTGGTAATATGTCAGATCTAGAGTTCAGAATGACAATTCTCAAGGTTCTAGCCAGGCTCGAAAAAGGCATGGAAGATATTAGAGAAACCCTCTCGAGAGATATAAAAGCCCTTTCTGGATAAATAAAAGAATTAAAATCTAACCAAGTTGAAATAAAAAAAGCTATTAATGAGGTGCAATCAAAAATGGAGGCTCTCACTGCTAGGATAAGTGAGGCAGAAGAAAGAATTAGTGATATAGAAGACCAAATGACAGAGAATAAAGAAGCTGAGCAAAAGAGGGACAAACAGCTACTGGACCACGAGGGGAGAATTCGAGAGATAAGTGACACCATGAGACGAAACAACATTAGAATAATTGGGATTCCAGAAGAAGAAGAAAGAGAGAGGGGAGCTGAAGGTATACTGGAGAGAATTATTGGGGAGAATTTCCCCAATATGGCAAAGGGAACGAGCATCAAAATTCAGGAGGTTCAGAGAACGCCCCTCAAAATCAATAAGAATAGGCCCACATCCCGTCACCTAATAGTAAAATTTACAAGTCTCAGTGACAAAGAGAAAATCCTGAAAGCAGCCCGGGAAAAGAAGTCTGTAACATACAATGGTAAAAATATTAGATTGGCAGCTGACTTATCCACAGAGACCTGGCAGGCCAGAAAGAGCTGGCATGATATTTTCAGAGCACTAAACGAGAAAAACATGCAGCCAAGAATACTATATCCAGCCAGGCTATCATTGAAAATAGAAGGAGAGATTAAAAGCTTCCAGGACAAACAAAAACTGAAAGAATTTGCAAACACCAAACCAGCTCTACAGGAAATATTGAAAGGGGTCCTCTAAGCAAAGAGAGAGCCTACAAGTGGTAGATCAGAAAGGAACAGAGACCATACACAGTAACAATCACCTTACAGGCAATACAATGGCACTAAATTCATATCTCTCAATAGTTACCCTGAATGTTAATGGGCTAAATGCCCCTGTCAAAAGACACAGGGTATCAGAATGGATAAAAAAACAAAACCCATCTATATGTTGCCTCCAAGAAACTCATTTTAAGCTCGAAGAAACCTCCAGATTTAAAGTGAGGGGGTGGAAAAGAATTTACCATGCTAATGGACATCAGAAGAAAGCAGGAGTGGCAATCCTTATATCAGATCAATTAGATTTTAAGCCAAATACTATAATAAGAGATGAGGAAGGACACTATATCATACTCAAAGGGTCTGTCCAACAAGAAGATCTAACAATTTTAAATATCTATGCCCCCAACGTGGGAGCAGCCAACTATATAAACCAATTAATAACAAAATCAAAGAAACACATAAACAATAATACAATAATAGTAGGGGACTTTAACACTCCCCTCACTGAAATGGACATCATCCAAGCAAAAGATCAGCAAGGAAATAAAGGCCTTAAATGACACACTGGACCAGATGGACATCACAGATATATTCAGAACATTTCATCCCAAAGCAACAGAATACACATTCTTCTCTAGTGCACATGGAACATTCTCCAGAATAGATCACATCCTCGGTCCTAAATCAGGACTCAACCGGTATCAAACGATTGGGATCATTCCCTGAATATTTTCAGACCACAATGCTCTAAAGCTAGAACCCAACCACAAAAGGAAGTTTGGAAAGAACCCAAATACATGGAGACTAAACAGCATCCTTCTAAAGAATGAATGGGTCAAACGGGAAATTAAAAAGGAATTGAAATAAATCATGGAAACAAATGATAATGAAAATACAATGGTTCAAAATCTGTGGGACACAACAAAGGCAGTCCTGAGAGGAAAATATATAGCGGTTCAAGCCTTTCTCAAGAAACAAGAAAGGTCTCAGGTACACAACCTAACCCTACACCTAAAGGAGCTGGAGAAAGAACAAGAAAGAAACCCTAAGCCAGCAGGAGAAGAGAAATCATAAAGATCAGAGCAGAAATCAATGAAATAGAAACCAAAAAAACAATAGAACAAATCAATGAAACTAGGAGCTGGTTCTTTGAAAGAATTAATACAATTGATAAACCCCTGGCCCGACTTATCAAAAAGAAAAGAGAAAGGACCCAAATAAATAAAATCATGAATGAAAGAGGAGAGATCACAACTAACACCAAAGAAATACAAACTATTATAAGAACATACTATGAGCAACTCTACGCCATTAAATTTGACAATCTGGAAGAAATGGATGCGTTCCTAGAAACATATAAACTACCACAACTGAACCAGGAAGAAATAGAAAGCCCGAACAGACCCATAACCAGTAAGGAGATTGAAACAGTCATTAAAAATCTCCAAACAAACAAAAGCCCAGGGCCAGACGGCTTCCCGGGGGAATTCTACCAAACATTTAAAGAAGAACTAATTCCTATTCTCCTGAAACTGTTCCAAAAAATAGAAATGGAAGGAAAACTTCCAAACTCATTTTATGAGGCCAGCATCACCTTGATCCCAAAACCAGACAAGGATCCCATCAAAAAAGAGAGCTATAGACCAATATCCTTGATGAACACAGATGCGAAAATTCTCACCAAAATACTAGCCAATAGGATTCAACAGTACATTAAAAGGATTATTCACCACGACCAAGTGGGATTTATTCCAGGGCTGCAAGGTTGGTTCAACATCCGCAAATCAGTCAATGTGATACAACACATCAATAAAAGAAAGAACAAGAACCATATGATACTCTCCATAGATGCTGAAAAAGCATTTGACAAAGTACAGCATCCCTTCCTGATCAAAACTCTTCAAAGTGTAGGGATAGAGGGCACATACCTCAATATCATCAAAGCCATCTATGAAAAACCCACCGCAAATATCATTCTCAATGGAGAAAAACTGAAAGCTTTTCCGCTAAGGTCAGGAACACGGCAGGGATGTCCATTATCACCACTGCTCTTCAACATAGTACTAGAGGTCCTAGCCTCAGCAATCAGACAACAAAAGGAAATTAAAGGCATCCAAATCGGCAAAGAAGAAGTAAAATTATCACTCTTTGCAGATGATATGATACTATATGTGGAAAACCCAAAAGACTCCACTCCAAAACTGCTAGAACTTGTACAGGAATTCAGTAAAGTGTCAGGATATAAAATCAATGCACAGAAATCAGTTGCATTTCTCTACACCAACAGCAAGACAGAAGAAAGAGAAATTAAGGAGTCAATCCCGTTTACAATTGCACCCAAAACCATAAGATACCTAGGAATAAACCTAACCAAAGAGGCAAAGAATCTATACTCAGAAAACTATCAAGTACTCATGAAAGAAATTGAGGAAGACACAAAGAAATGGAAAAATGTTCCATGCTCCTGGATTGGAAGAATAAATATTGTGAAAATGTCTATGCTACCTAAAGCAATCTACACATTTAATGCAATTCCTATCAAAGTACCATCCATCTTTTTCAAAGAAATGGAACAAATAATTCTAAAATTTATATGGAACCAGAAAAGACCTCGAATAGCCAAAGGGATATTGAAAAAGAAAGCCAACGTTGGGGCATCACAATTCCGGACTTCAAGCTCTATTACAAAGCTGTCATCATCAAGACAGCATGGTACTGGCACAAAAACAGACACATAGATCAATGGAACAGAATAGAGAGCCCAGAAATAGACCCTCAACTCTACAGTCAACTAATCTTCGACAAAGCAGGAAAGAATGTCCAATGGAAAAAAGACAGCCTCTTCAATAAATGGTGCTGGTAAAATTGGACAGCCACATGCAGAAAAATGAAATTGGACCATTTCCTTACACCACACACAAAAATAGACTCAAAATGGATGAAGGACCTCAGTGTGCGAAAGGAATCCATCAAAATCCTGGAGGAGAACACAGGCAGCAACCTCTTCGACCTCAGCCGCAGCAATATCTTCCTAGGAACAACGCCAAAGGCAAGGGAAGTAAGGGCCAAAATGAACTATTGGGATTTCATCAAGATCAAAAGCTTTTGCACAGCAAAGGAAACAGTTAAGAAAATCAAAAGACAACTGACAGAATGGAAGAAGATATTTGCAAACGACACATCAGATAAAGGACTAGTGTCCAGAATCTATAAAGAACTTAGCAAACTAAACACCCAAAGAACAAATAATCCAATCAAGAAATGGGCAGAGGACATGAACAGACATTTCTGCAAAGAAGACATCCAGATGGCCAACAGACACATGAAAAAGTGCTCCATATCACTCGGCATCAGGGAAATACAAATCAAAACCACAATGAGATATCACCTCACACCAGTCAGAATGGCTAAAATCAACAAGTCAGGAAATGACAGATGCTGGCGAGGATGCGGAGAAAGGGGAACTCTCCTACACTTTGGTGGGAATGCAAGCTGGTGCAGCCACTCTGGAAAACAGCATGGAGGTTCCTCAAAATGTTGAAAATAGAACTGCCCTATGACCCAGCAATTGCACTATTGGGTATTTACCCTAAAGATACAAACGTAGTGATCCAAAGGGGCACGTGCACCCGAATGTTTATAGCAGCAATGTCCACAATAGCCAAACTATGGAAAGAACCTAGATGTCCATCAACAGATGAATGGATCAAGAAGAGGTGGTATATATACACAATGGAATACTATGCAGCCATCAAAAGAAATGAAATCTTGCCATTTGCGACAACATGGATGGAACTAGAGCATATCATGCTTAGCGAAATAAGTCAAGCAGAGAAAGACAACTATCATATGATCTCCCTGATATGAGGAAGTGGTGATGCAACATGGGGGCTTAAGTGGGTAGGAGAAGAATAAATGAAACAAGATGGGATTGGGAGGGAGACAAACCATAAGTGACTCTTAATCTCACAAAACAAACTGAGGGTTGCTGGGGGGAGGGGGTTTGGGAGAAGGGGGTGGGATTATGGACACTGGGGAGGGTATGTGCTTTGGTGAGTGCTGTGAAGTGTGTAAACCTGGTGATTCACAGACCTGTACCCCTGGGGATAAAAACATATGTTTATAAAAAATAAAAAATTAAAAAAAAATTTATTTAAAAAAATGAAAAGAACCAGAATAGTGGGAAAGAATTAAAAATGAAAGTTGTATCTATGAAGTAGTGGTGGTTGTCCTCCTGTTTTTTGTTTTTTGGCTTTTTGGTTTTTTTGGCTGGCCTTCCACGTGGATTTTCAAGGAGTCTTGCTAGAGTTGAGTCCTCCTACCCCCATCAAGGGGCTGGGCTCTGAGGACACCAGTTTTTCAGGCTTCTGTTCTCTGGAGGGTTTCTTTTGTTTGTTTTTGCTTTGTTTGTTTGTTTTTTCTCCCCTTGGCAGCTTTTTGCAGTTCTTTGGAGGTTTAGAGGAAAGCAAACTGCACCCAGACCTCCATCTCAGAGAGAAGCCTCAGTCTGTTCCACTCTGGGTGCTCCCGAACACATCTGCCACTAGCAGATCATGTCCCCAGTCATGGTCTCTGGGGTCATAGGAATGCCTGCTTGTACCCAAAACCATGAGAAATACTAGCTGCGGCTGTCTGGGCAGGTCCAGACTGCCAGAGAGGTCCCATCCAGAGATAACACACTGCGATTTTCACACTGGATGGGGCTGAGAGTGTTCAGAATCTCCTGGCCCTAGAGAGTGCTGGCTAGTGCCTGCACAGACTTCTCTCAGGGGAGGGTGTGCAGTGAGACTCAGACCCTGGTCACGCAGTGCACGTGCAGAGCACAAAAGGCTTGGTTCTAGAGAGTGCCAGCTGGCATCCACTCCAGATGCCTTCATGGGCGTTGCCACCCAGATGCTCTCAGTCATCTGGCAGCTCAGGGACCAAGACCTGGCTTATTCGTTGCACTCTCTCATTCCACACCAGTGGTGGCCAACCTTGGTCCGTGGGCTTAAATCCCTGTCCCTAACCACTCTATTCCACCAATTTCCCCTTAAGACCTTTTGCTCTTTTTGAGTGCTTTCAAGCAGACTCCAAGTTAATGTTGGTCCCCAATCATAGTGTACTCTTCTATTGAGGTATTACTTTTCCAATGGGTCACTTCTGGTGGCTCCCTCCCCCTTTTGTTTATCCTCCAATATTTGTCTGATGTTCCCACTCCACTTTACCTGTCCACTGGTGTCTTCTGCTCCTATAGAGACCCAGAAGTGTATAATTCTAATTTCAGGGGTGATCAGAGGTCTTTGGTAGGTGATCAGCTCACTTTAGGGGACTGGTTGAAACAAAACCTCCTACTTTTCCGCCATCTTGTCTCTTCCTCTCTGAAGGTATCAAACTTCTTGATTTCAAGCTATCCTCTAAAGTCATATAGTAATCAAAAGAGTATGGTAGTGACATAAAATCAGATATAGCGATGGAACAGAATCAAGAGCCCAAAAATAACCCAAGAATATCTGGTCAACTAATATTTGACAAGAAGCCAAGAATACTCAAAGGAGAAACAACAACTCTTCAAGAAATGGTGCTGGGCTAGGCGCCTGGGTGGCTCAGTGGGTTAAGCCGCTGCCTTCTGCTCAGGTCATGATCTCAGGGTCCTGGGATCGAGTCCCACATCGGGCTCTCTGCTCAGCAGGGAGCCTGCTTCCCTCTCTCTCTCTCTCTCTCTCTGCCTACCTCTCCATCTACTTGTGATCTCTCTCTGTCAAATAAATTTAAAAAAAAAGAAAGAAAAAAAAAAAAGAAATGGTGCTGGGGAAATTTGAATAGCCACATGTAAAAGACTAACACCAGATTTCTATTTTACATGGCTCTCAAAAGCTGATATGGATTAAAGACAAATGAAACACCTGAAGCTGTAAAACTCTTAGACAAAAACATAGAAGAAAAACTTCTTGACATAGGTTTTAATGATATTTTTTAAAGTATGACAACTAAAGCACAAGCAACAAAATAAAAAATAAACATGGATGACATCACATTAAAAGCTTCTTCACAGTAAAAGAAAAATCAACAATATAAAAAGATAATTTACAGAATGGGAAAAATTTTTGCAAATCATATATCTAATAGGGGCAATATCCAAATTATACATGGAACTCATACAACTCAACAGGAAAATCTAATTAAAAGTAAGCAAACACCTGAAATGGATATTTTTCCAAAAAAAAGGATATATAAATGGTAAACGGATACATGAAAAAAAATACAGTATCAGAAATAATTAAGGAAATGTAAATGAAAACTACAATGACATATCTCCTCATACCTGTTAGAATGGCTAACATCAGAAAGAAATATATAACAAATGCAGTTGAGGAGGTGGAGAAAATGGAAAACCATGTGCTGTTGTTAGGACTGTAAATTGGTACAGTCATATGGAAAACAGTCAAAATGTCTCAACAGATATCTGGGACCAGATGACTTAACAGGTGAATTTTACCAAACATTTAAAGAACATCTGATACCTATTCTTCTCAAACTATTCAAAACAATACAAAAGGAAGGAAACCTTCCAAATTCATTCTATGAGGCCAGCAGTAACCTGATACCGAAACCCATAAAGACACCACTGAAATAGAAAATTATAGACCAATATCTCTGATGAACACAGATGCAAAAATTCTCAATGAAATACAGATCAAATTCGATAGCACATTAAAATAATCATTCATATGATCAAATGTTATTTATTCCTGGGTTGCATGTGTGGTTCAATAGTCACATATCAATCAACATGATACATCACATTAATAAAAGGATAAGAACAGATCATCCGGGCGCCTGGGTGGCTCAGTGGGTTAAGCCGCTGCCTTCGGCTCAGGTCATGATCTCAGGGTCCTGGGATCGAGTCCCGCATCGGGCTCTCTGCTCAGCAGGGAGCCTGCTTCCTCCTCTCTCTCTCTGCCTACTTGTGATCTCTCTCTGTCAAAAAAAAAAAAAAGAACAGATGATCCTTTCAAAAGAAGCAAAAAAAGCTTTTGACAAGAAACAACAATTCATGATTTAAAAAAATCTCAATAAAGTACCATTAGAAGATACAAACCTCAACATAATAAAGGCAACGCATATATACCCACAGCTAATATCATCCTCAATTGGGAAAAATTAAGAGCATTTCTTTATGGTCAAGAACAAGACAAAGATGTCAACTCTCACCACTGTTATTTAACATAGTACTGGAAGTCCTAGCCTCAGCAATCACAGAACAAAAAGAAATAAATGGCATCAAAATTGGCAGGGAAGTAGTAGAACTTTTGTTATTTGGAAAGGACATGATACTCCATATAGAAAACCCAAAAGGCCGCACCAAAAAATTGCTAGAACTGATACACTGAATCTGTAGTCACAGGACACAAAATCAATGTACAGAAATCTGTTGCATTACTATACACAACATTGAAGCTACAGAGGAAGAAATTAAGGGATCAGTCTCATTTACAATTCACCCAAACCCATAAAGTACCTAGGAATAAACCTAAGCAAAGTAAAAGTCCTGTACTCTGAAAACACTAATGAAAGAAATTCAAGATGACTCAAAGAAATGGAAAAACATTCCATGCTCATGGATTGAAGGAAAAAATAATGTTAAAATGTTTATATTGCATAATGCAATCTACACATTTAATGTAATCCCTATCAAAATACCAACAGTCTTTTTCACAGAGCTAGAACAAACAATCCTACAATTTGTATGGAACCACAAAAGACCCCAAATAGTCAAAGCAACCTTGAAAAAAAGAAAGCAAAGCTGAAGGTATCATGATCCTGAACTTCAAGTTATATTACAAAGCTGTAGTCATTGACACAGTATGGTAGTGACACAAAAATGGACACATACATTGATGGAACAGAATAGAAATGGACCCACAGCTATATGGTGAACTAATCTTCAACAAAGCAGGAAATAATATCCAATGGGAAAAAAGACAATCTCTTCAACAAATGATGTTGGGAAAACTTGACAGCAACATGCAGAAGAATGAAACTGGAGCACCTTCTTACACCATACACAAAACTGAATTTAAAAATGGATGAAAGACCTAAATGTGAGACAAGAAACCATTAAAATATTAGAGGAGAACAGATTCAGTAATGACTTTGACATCGGCCATAGCAACTTCTTACTAGATATGTCTCCTGAGACAAGAGAAACCAAAGCAAAAATAAACTATTGGGATTCATCAAAATAAAAACTTCTGCACAGCAAAGGAAACAATCAACAAAACTGAAAGATAACCTACTGAATAGGAGAAGATACCTCCAAATGCAGTAAACAACCATCACCACCATCATCATCATCACCATCATCATCCAGTTAAGAAATGGGCAAAAGACATGAATAGACATTTTTCAAAGACATACAGATCACCAACAGACATGTGAAAAAATGCTCAACATCCCTGATAATCAGGGTAATGCAAATCAAAACTACAATGAGATATCACCTCACACTTTTCGGAATGGCTAAAATTAATAACACAGGTATGAACAGATGTTGGTGAGTCTGTGGAGAAAAGAAATCCTTCTTATACTGTTGGTGTGAATGAAAACTGGTGTAGCCAGTCTGGAAAGTAGTATGGAGGTTCCTCAAAAAGTTAAAAATAAAACTACATTACTATCTAGCAACTGCACTAATATATTTGCCCAAAGAAAACAAAAATACTATTTGAGAGGGGTACATGTACCCTGGTGTTTACAGCAGCATTATCAATAATAGCCAATTTTTGGAGATAGCCCAAATTTCCATATACCAATGAATGGGTAAAGAAGAAATGGTGTATATATACATAATGGAATATTACTCAACCATAAAAATAATGAAATCTTGCCATTTGCAATGATGTGGATGGAGCTAGAGATTATTATGCTAAGAAAAAGAAGTCAGAGAAATACAAATACCATATGATTTTTCTCATATGTGGCATTTAAAAAACAAAACAAATGATCATAGGGCAAAAAAGAGACAGGAAAAAACAAGAAACAGACACTTAGCTATGGAGAAGAAACTGATGATTAACAGAGAGGCAATGGGTGGAGGGATGGTTTAAATAGGTGAGGGATTTAAGGATTGTCCTTGTTGTGATGAGCACTAGATGTAGGTAAGTTTTGAACCCTGGATTGTACACTTGAACACTGGAGGTTAACTAACTGGAATTTAAATAAAAAACAGAAGAGATTTATGGTTAGTAGAGGGAAAGGGTGATGGGAAGGGGAATTGGGTGAAGGTGGTCAAAGTATGAAACTTCCAGTTAAATAAATAAGTACTAGGGATGTAATGTATAACATGATTACTATGATTAACACTGCTATATGACATATATAAAAGTGGTTAAGGGAATAGATACTAAGAACTCTCATTAAAAGAAAAAACTTTTGTTTTCTTTTTCTTTTCTTTGTATCTATATGAGATGATAGATGTTAACTAAACTTATTGTGGTAGTCATTTTATGATAAATGTAAGTCAACTCATTATGCTGTACAAATTAAACTCATGCAGTGTTTCATGTCAAGTATATGCAAATAAAACTAAAAAAATAATGATCAAACAGATAAAAACAAGCAGAGATGGGAACATGTCCAAAGGACAATGGATCCAACCTGAAAGAGGCCCCCATGAGCTATAAATAAATCACAGTATTATGTTATATTAGAATGGAAAAAATATACTCATAAGTCCTGCTGATATAAAAAATGGTTGAATATATCAATAAATAATAAATAACAAAGGATTCTTACCTAAAAATTTTAAAATTTTTTATTTTATTTTATATTTTCAGTGTTCCAAAATTCATTGTTTATGCACCACACCCAATTCTCTATGCAATACATAATACCCACCGCCAGTCTCACCTATCCTCCCACCCCTCTCCCCTTCAAAACCCTCAGTTTGTTTCTTAGTGTCTAGAGTCTCTCATACTTTGTCTCCCCCTCTGATTTCCCCCAATTCACTTTTCCCTTTCTTCTCCTAATGTCCTCCATGTTATTCCTTATGTTCTGCAAGTAAGAGAAACCATGATAATTAACTATTTCTGCTTGATTTATTTCACTCAGCATAATCTCCTCCAGTTTCAGTTGGTACAAAAGTTGGATATTCCTCCGTTCTGATGGATATCATAATATTCCAGTGTATATTTACCTAATAATTTTAATAAATACATGAGGAGAAAGAGAGAAATAAAAAATCATTGTAAAATATCACTGTAATAATTGCTGAAGGCAAAATTTACTTATGAAAGCTTAAAATAGTGGGATAAACTGGGTATAATTGCATAGCCTCATGTATATCTTTCTGAAGTCTATTAATTACTGTGGCAGTTTTAACATAGCTCAGAAATTCTTTTATACTTTTTTTCTTCAGATGATGCCGCTTAATTCCTTATTACTCAACTGCACAGTAGACTTAGCTGGACTTAGAATTTTAAAGAAAAGTAAATGTCAAGGGGAAAAGAGGGCTTTTATAGTGGAGAAACCTGATAGATACCATCTTAACCAAGTCAAGATTGACTTTGATTAAGTCATGTTGATAACATTAACCCTCTGATATGATGTACTGAGAAAGGCACATCAACTCAATGAGAAAAATATGAGAAAACCCAAATTGATAGACAATGTATTGTCTATCATTGGACAATAGTCTATCAATTGTCTGTCATCTTGAGAGACAAGGAGAGACTAAGAAAATGTCACTTATTTGAGAAGACTAAGAAGATACGTTGATTGAATGCAATATTCTTGTTTTTAAACTGGATCATGAGGTCAATAAAGACATTAATGAAAAAAATAGGATAAAGTTTGTACTTTAGAGAATTACACCGATTATTAGATTTTATAAATATACTTTGTTTAAAAAATGCTATTGGCATAGGGAAGCATGGCAAAGAGTATATGGGTAATCTCTGTATTATCATATTTTAAACTCTTCTGTAAATCTAAAATTACTTCAATACAAAAATTAAAGCAAATGTAAAATGTAGAGATACTGATGACTTAAAACACATCATAGATTATGCTTAAAATATTATATCTATAGAAAGTTCTGCACACAATAAATCATATTTATTTCATTCTGCACAGAGGGGATATTCATAAAAAACAATGATGCTTTAAGCCATATATCAAGCCCCAGAAAATTCCAGAGGTCACTATCATCCAAACTACTTTTTTCTTTTTTTATTTTTATCATAACAGTATTCATTATTTTTTCACCACACCCAGTGCTCCATGCAATCTGTGCCCACTATAATACCCACCACCTGGTACCCCAACCTCCCACCCCCCCGCCATTACAAACCCATCAGATTGTTTCAGAGCCCATAGTCTCTCATGATTCACCTCCCCTTCCAATTTACCCCAACTCCCTTCTCCTCCCCAACTCCCCTTGTCCTCCATGCTATTTGTTATGCTCCACAAATAAGTGAAACCATATGATAATTGACTCTCTCTGTTTGACTTATTTCACTCAGCATAATCTCTTCCAGTCCCGTCCATGTTGCTACAAAAGTTGGGTATTCATCCTTTCTGATGGGAGCATAATATTCCATAGTGTATATGGACCACATCTTCCTTATCCATTCGTCCATTGAAGGGCATCTTGGTTCTGTCCACAGTTTGGCGACCATGGCCATTGATGCTATAAACATTGGGGTACAGATGGCCCTTCTTTTCACTACATCTGTATCTTTGGGGGTAGATTCCCAGGAGTGCAATGGCAGGGTCATAGGGAAGTTCTATTTTTAATTCCTTGAGGAATCTCCACATTGTTCTCCAAAGAGGCTGCACCAACTTGCATTCCCACAAACAGTGGAAGAGGGTTCCCCTTTCTCCACATCCCTTCCAACACATGTTGTTTCCTGTCTTGTTAATTTTGGCCATTCTAACTGGTGTAAGGTGATATCTCAATATGGTTTTAATTTGAATCTCCCTGAGGGCTAGTATGATGAACATTTTTTCATGTGTCTGATACCATTTGTATGTCTTCATTGGAGAAGTGTCTGTCCATATCTTCTGCCCATTTTTTTTTATAGGATTGTCTGTTTTGTGTGTGTTGAGTTTGAGGAGTTCATTATAGATCCTGGATATCAACCTTTTGTCTGTACTGTCATTTGCAAATATCTTCTCCCATTCCGTGGGTTGCCTCTTTGTTTTCTTGACTGTTTCCTTTGCTGTGCAGAAGCCTTTGATTTTGATGAAGTCCCAAATGTTTATTTTCGCTTTTGTTTCCTTTGCCTTTGGAGACGTATCTTGAAAGAAGTTGCTGTGGCTGATATCGAAGAGATTACTGCCTATGTTCTCCTCTAGGATTCTGATGGATTCCTGTCTCACGTTGAGGTCTTTTATACATTTTGAGTTTATCTTTGTGTATGGTGTAAGAGAATGGTCGAGTTTCATTCTTCTACATATAGCTGTCCAGTTTTCCCAGCACCATTTATTGAAGAGACTGTCTTTTTTCCACTGTATATTTTTTCCTGTTTTGTCAAAGATTATTTGACCATAGAGTTGAGGGTCCATATCTGGGCTCTCTACTCTGTTCCACTGGCCTATGTGTCTGTTTTTAGGCCAGTACCATGCTGTCTTGGTGATCACAGCTTTGTAGTAAAGCTTGAAATCAGGTAACGTGATGCCACCATTTTTATTTTTGTTTTCAACATTTCCTTAGCGATTCGGAGTCTCTTCTGATTCCATACAAATTGTTGGATTATTTGCTCCAGCGCTTTGAAGAATCCGGGTGGAATTTTGATTGGAATGGCATTAAAAGTATAGCTTGCTCTAGGCAGTATAGACATTTTAACAATGTTTATTCTTCTGATCCAAGAGCATGGAATTGTCTTTCATCTTTTAGTGTCTTCTTCAATTTATTTCGTGAATGTTCTGTAGTTCCTCGAGTACAGATCCTTTACCTCTTTGGTTAGGTTTATTCTAAGGTATCTTATGACTCTTGGTGCTATAGTAAATGGAATTGATTCTCTAATTTCCCTTTCTGTATTTTCATTGTTAGTGTATAAGAAAGCCACTGATTTCTGTACATTGACTTTGTATCCTGCCACATTGCTGAATTGCTGTATGAGTTCTAGTAGTTTGGGCGTGAAGTCTTTTGGTTTTCCATATAAAGAATCATGTCATCTGCAAAGAGAGAGAGTTTGACTTCTTCGTTGCCAATTTGTATACCTTTTAGTTCTCTTTGTTGTCTGATTGCTGTTGCTAGGACTTCTAATATTATGTTGAACAAGAATGGTGAGAGTGGGCATCCTTGTCGTGTTCCTGATCTCAATGGGAAGGCGGCAAGCTTTTTCCCATTGAGGATGATATTTGCTGTGGGTCTTTCATAGATAGATTTGATGAGGTTCAGGAATGCTCCCTCTATCCCTATATTTGAAGCGTTTTAATCAGGAATGGATGCTGGATTTTGTCAAATGCTTTTTCTGCATCGATTGAGAGGACCATGTGGTTCTTCTCTCTTCTCATATTAATTTGTTCTATCACATTGATTGATTTGCAAATGTTGAACCATCCTTGTAGCCCAGGGATGAATCCCATCTGATCATGGCGGATAATCTTTTTAATGTGCTGTTGGATCCCGTTGGCTAGGATCTTGTTGAGAATCTTAGCATCCATATTCATCAGGGATATTGGTCTGAAATTCTCCTTTTTCGTAGGGTCTTTGCCTGGTTTGGGGATCAGGATAATGCTGGATTCATAGAAAGACTCTGGAAGTTTTCTTTCTGCTTCAATTTTTTGAAACAGCTTCAGGAGAATAGGTGTTATTTCTTCTTTGAAAGTTTGGTAGAATTCCCCAGGGAATCCGTTAAGTCCTGGGCTCTTGGTTTTTGGGAGGTTTTTGATCACTGCTTCAATCTCGTTACTAGATATCATTCTATTCAGGTTGTCGATTTCTTCCTAGTTCAATTTTGGGAGTCTATAGTTTTCCAGGAATGCATCCTTTTCATCTAGGTTGCTAAGCTTATTGGCATATACTGTTGATAGTAACTTCTGATGATTGTTTCTACTTCCTTGGTGTTAGTTGTGATCTCTCCGTTTTCATTCATAATTTTATTAATTTTGGCTTTCTCTCTTTTCTTTTGGATTAGTGTGGCCAATGCTTTATCGATCTTATTGATTGTTTAAAAAAAACAGCTTCTAGTTTCATTGATATGTTCTACTGTATCTAGGTTTCTACCTCATTGATCTCATCTCTAATCCTGATTATTTCCCTTCTTATGTGTGGAGTTGGTTTGATTTGTTGTTGATTCTCCACTTCTTTAAGGTGTAGAGACAACTGCTATGTTCTGCATTTTTCAATTTTTTTTGAGGGAGGCTTGGATGGCTATGTATTTCTCCCTTATGACCGCCTTTGCTGTATCCCATAGGTTTTGGACCGAAGTGTCTTCATTCTCATTGGTTTCCATGAATTGTTTCAGTTCTTCTTTGATCTCCTGGTTGATCCAAGCATTCTTAAGCAAGGTGGTCTTTAGCTTCCAGGTGTTTGAGTTCCTTCGGAACTTTTCCTTGTGATTGAGCTCCAGTTTCAAAGCATTGTGATCTGAGAATATGCAGGGAATCATCTCAGTCTTTTGGTATCTGTTGAGTCCTGATTTGTGACCCAGTATGTGATCTATTCTGGAGAAAATTCCATGTGCACTTGAGAAGAATGAGTGTTCTTTTGTTTTAGGGTGGAATGTTCTGTATACATCTATGACGTCCATATGGTCCAATATTGATTTTCTGCTTCGATAATCTGTCTATTTCTGAGAGAGGCGTGTTAACAGGTCCTACTTTTAGTGTATTCATATCAATATGACTCTTTATCTTGATTAACAGTTTTCTTATGTAATTGACTGCTCCCATATTGGGAGCATAGATATTTGCAATTGTTAGATCATCTTGGTGGATAGTCCCTTTAAGGATTATGTAGTGTCCTTCTGTATCTCTGACTACAGTCTTTAGTTTAAAATCTAATTTATCTGATATGAGAATCACTACCCCAGCCTTCTTTTGAGGCCCATTGGCATGAAAAATGCTTCTCCATCCCTTCACTTTCAGTCTGGGTGTATCTTTAGATTCAAAATGGGTCTCTTGTAGACAACATATGGATGGGTCCTGACGTTTCATCCAATCGGCAACCCTGTGCCGTTTTATGGGTGCATGTAGGCCATTCACCTTGAGAGTGATTATTCATAGATATGTTTTTATTGACATCATGTTACCTTTGAAGTCTTTCTTTCTGTAGATTGTCTCTATATTTCTGTTCAATGCTATTCTTAGGATTTTTCCTCTTTTATAGAACCCCCCCTTAATATTTCCTGCAGTGTCCACTTGGTGGTCGCATAGTCTTTTAAGCCTTGCCGGTCTTGGAAACTCTATATCTCCATCCATTTTGAATGTCAGTCTTGCTGGATAACATATTCTTGGCTGCATGTTCTTCTCATTTAGTGCCCTGAATATATCTTGCCAGCCCTTTCTGGCTTGCCAGGTCTCTGTGTACAGGTCTGACGTTATTCTGATGGGCTTTCCTCTGTAAGTAAGAAGCCTCTTTGTCCTAGCGGCTTTCAAGAGATTATGCCTACAATTATGATTCCTTAATTTGACTATCAGGTGTCATGATTTTTTTTTGGAATGTATAATCTTGGGTGAAGACCGTTCAGCCTCTAGTACATGAACGCTGGTTCCATTTGCGAGATTTGGAAATTTTCATGAAGAACTTGTTCTACTATATCTTCTAGACTTCTTTCTTTCTCCTCCCCTTCAGGGATCCCAATAATTCTGATGTTGGAATGTCCCATGGCATCATTAGTTTCCCTGATTCTGTTTTCATGGTTTCTAAGCTGTTTGTTCCAGGCTTCCTCCTGATCCTTTCTCTCTATCTGTTTGTCCTCCAGATCACTAATTCTATCTTCTGTCTCAGTTACCTTAGCTTTGAGAGAATTTAGATTAAATTGGAACTCATTAAGAGCATTGTGAACCTCAGCCCTGGTAGCTTTAAGCTCTGCCCTAACATTGTGCACATCATCTCTCATCGTTTTCAGCTCGGCCCTAATCAATTCCATTTGGTCATCCATAACTTTCTCCAACCTAGCTATTGCATGGATAATTGTTAGCCTGAATTCTCTTTCTGACATATTGTCTATGTTGATAGCCAGTAGCTCTGTTGCAGAAGGTCCATCCTCTGTATTTTTCTTCTTTGGGGCATTCCTCCTCCTAGTCATTTTGGTGTGAGATGACTGAACAGATGTAGCTGGATGTATCGACCCTGGTGCAGTCAACGTGCACCCTGGAACACTTCTGAACAATCAGGATTCCTCACCCAAACAAGAGACAAAGGAAAAGAAAAAGAAAAAGAGAGAGAGAGAGAGAGAGACAGGAAATAAAGGGATGATGAAAGAGAAGGTTCAGCCCAAATGGGCCGCAAGTTAAGATTTATGAAGTATACAAACAAAAACAGACAAACAAAAACACTGATAAAAGTATATAAGAGAAAATATATATATATATATGCAAATAAAGGAAGAACCTCGTCAAAACGAATCCAAATTATAAGATTTATATACTATCAGGACAAACACAAAAACACAGAAACACTGGTGGAAGTAAAAGATGGGAGAGTGGTTATAAATTCTCCGTGTGGGTGAGGAAGGTTGTTTTGATTCTTCCTGGATGCATCTTGATATCTTTGTTAAAGGACTCAACTTTCCTAAGATAAAGGGGCATTAAAAATTGGTTTGCCTTCAGGAGTAGTATTGATTGGGGAAAGGGGATTTCTTTGAAGTTTAACTCTATATGAATATTAGAAGATAAAAGTAAAAAGTAATAAACTAGACTAAACTAAACTAAAATTTAAAAAAAAAGAAATTCAAAAAATAGAAATGCATAAGAAAAACATAGGTGTATGTATCAAAAAGTTCAGGTTAGAAGATTATTATGGAATCTGATGTACTGGACAGCTCACTGTAGTGGTAAATAGGTTAAAAAATTATTTATATGTAAAAAAAAATGAACCAGAATAGTGGGAACGAGTTAAAAATAAATTTTTCCTATGAAGTAGTGGTTGTTCTCTTGTCGTCCTTTTTTTTTTCTTTCTTGGTTTGTTTTCTGGGGGAGGGGCCTGCCACGTGGGTTTTCAGTCAATGATGTTCCCTGAGTTAAGTCCTCCCACCCCCCTAAAGGGGGTGGGCTCTGAGGAAACTGGTTTTTTTCAGGCTTTTGTTCTGGAGGTTTTTATGTTTGTTCACTTTTTTTTTTTCTCTCACCTTGACCACTTTTGATGGTTTTTGTAGTTTTAGAGGAAAACAAACTGCACCCTGACCTCCATCTCAGAGAGAAGCCTCAGTCTGGCTGCAGAGCCCAAATAAGTTCCCCCTTGGCCACTGGCAGAGCAGGTTCCAAGTTGCGGTCCCTGGGGAGGCAGGATCTCTTGCTTGTACCCAAAGCCATGGCAGTGGCGGCTGTCTGGGCAGCTCCAGACTACCAGAGAGGTTCCAAGCAGCAATCACACACTGAGATTTTCCTGCTGGCCCAGGCTGGAAGTGCCCGGTCTTGCTGGGTCTAAGAGCACCTGGCTTGCACGCACCAATTTCAGAGGAGGCTGTGGTTCGTGTGCGGCTCTCAGGCTCTGAGAGTGGGGCGCAGGTCCGAAAGCACCAGTCTGGGCCTTTGCGCACCTCTCTCAGGGGAGAGTTTGGTGCACGTGTCTTAGGCTCTGAAACAATGGCGCGGGTCAAAGGGCGCCAGCTGGGCCTTTGTACCTCTCTCAGGGGAGGATGAGGGATGCGCGCATCTCAGGCTCTATAGCAGCGCTCGTGCATTCTGCCATCCGGCGTGGCTCCCATTCCCTCACAGGAGCCGGACCCCACACGTTCTGGGGCGTGCTGGTGGCTTAGGGACCAAGACCTGGTTTCTCCACCGCACTCTCTCTGGCTCAGCACCAGGGGAGGCTGTCCTGGGACCAGGGACTTAAGCCCCTGTCCTAGCCGCCTCAATTTCCACAATTCCCCCCCCTCCCCGTGATCCTTTGCTCTTTTGGAGTGCTTTCAACCAGTCTCCAAGTTAATGCTGGTCCCCAGATGCAGGGCACTCTCACTCATATTGGGGCTATTACTTTCCAACTGGTCGCCTCTGGTGGCTCCCTCCCCCTTTTGTTTATCTTCTGATATCAGTCCGACTTTCCCACACCACTTTACCTGCCCACTGGTGTCTTCTGCCCCTGTAGAGATCCAGACATGTATAGTTCTGGTCTCAGGCTGATTTCATGGGTGATCAGAGTTCTTTGGTAGGTAATCAGCTCACTTTGGGATACAGGTTGAAAAGGTGCCTCCTCCTACCTCCCTGCCACCTTGTCCTGTATCATCCAAACTACTTTTGATAATAATTTAGTAAAATCAGAAGTAAAATCAGAAGTAACAAAAAATAGCAGCAAGTAACAAGTACTTGTTGTACTTGGTACTTGTAGCTAGTACCAAGGTCACAAATCCCATTGGTTTCCTAAATTACATATTACTAAATAACCTTTGACACTTTTAATGCTTAGGTTAAAGAAATCACAAAGGATCTAAATAAATATTTGTAACAGTATGATAATGAAAATAGTACAGGTCAAAAATTTATCAGACAGGTGTCTGGCTCTCTTGGTATAGAATGTGACTCTTGACCTTGGAGTTGTGAGTTTGAGTCCACATTGGGTGTAGGGACTACTTAAAAATTAAATCTTAAAAAAAAATCAGATAGACCAAGCAGAATTTACAGAAAAGTATGTAGCTTTAGATAAATAAATCAGGATACAGTACCCAAATTTTATAAACATTCAACTTAGGAAACTGAAGAAGAGGATGAAGAATAGAGCAAGTCTAAAAAAGAAAGAAATTATAAAGCAAGCAAAAAATGAATTAAAGAATAAACATAGAGATAGATAATAATACCAAATTATGGTTCTTTAAAAATAGTTATAAGTGGGTCTTTAGTAAAACTTACCAATATAAAAATAGTGCTCAAATAAAACATATACAATGAAAAACTGGAAATAACTTCTGACATAATGGAAATTTAAAACTATCTTGAGAGGTGCAGAGGCAAGATGGCAGAATAGTACAGGGCCTTGTTTAATCTGGTCCCTCAAATTTAGCTGGATACCTTTCAAACCATTCTGAATGCCCACGAATTCAGCCTGAGATGTAAGAATATGTGTCTGGAACTTTACAAGTAGAAAAGTGACTGCTTTTCACAAGGTAGGAGGTGAGAAGTCATGAATCTGTGGGGAAGATATCAGAAGATAAATGAAGCAGGGAGGGAGACTCCATAAGCTGGATATTAAAAAGTGATACAACACTGGAGCACTAAATCAGAACCCTTAGAAATCTGCTCCAATGAGAGACAACCCTTTCTGAAAAGGGGCCAGGGGATAAAAGAGCAGAATTCTAAGTGGGTCACTGTGCTCCCAGGATTCCAGGAGACACAGAAAGAATGGGGGTGCCTTATCAGTTAACTCCAGCAGTGGAGCAGGGAAATAAGTTATGATCAGTGAACCCAGAAGGAACTTGAAGTTTGGGTTGCCCTAAACCTATGCTAGGCCTATTGGGTGACTGCTCTTTGTCTGAGCACCTTAAAAATAACTGGAATTTGAGGGGGCAAAAAGGCTGTGCCCATGACTGGGAAATAGCTCTCAGGGTAGTGGCAGCTCTGGAAAGGACAGTAAGGAAGCACCCAACTGAGAGCAGCAGAGGAGGGTGTGCTCAAGAGCCCACAACTGCTCCTAGTACCAAGGACACAAAGGGCAGGGTGCTCCTGAGTCCCTGGGACTCCCCCTACCCTCCCTTGCAGTAGTTGTGCACTGTAAGAATCTGTGCAGTTAAGCACACACAAAAGTGAAAATGGGCGTCTGGGTGGCTCAGTGGCTCAGTGGGTTAAAGCCTCTGCCTTCAGCTCAGGTTATGATCACAAGGTCCTGGGATCGAGCCCCGCATCAGGTTCTCTGCTCAGTGGTGAGCCTGCTTCCTCCTCACTCTCTCTGCCTGCCTCTCTATCTACTTGTGGTCTATGTCTGTCAAATAAATAAAATCTTTTTTAAAAAAGTGAAAATAATTTGCCCTAGAGGAGTTATTAAAGAGGTTGGACCTTGATCTCTCAGTTCTGGGCTGGAGATCCAGAATCAGCCACTTTTGCTCTGATCCTCTGAAGACTCTCGTAAAGCCTCCAGGGGAAAAAGCTACATGGATGACCAGCTTTTACTGAGCCCACACTCCTGACGAGGGGTGGGGAAACTGTGCCTAGGCAAAGACACATGAGAAGCAGAACAGCAGGTGCCTCCCACAGAAGACAGAGTAGAAAAACAGGTGGACTACAAATTTGTGGATCCCACAAGACTGTAAAACTACAGCACCAAGAGAAAATAGTTTATTGAGCTACAGATGTTTTCTCGTGACTCATTTACCATTCAGACTAAAATTTTCCATTTCATCTTATTTTTAACCCTTTTCCCATTTCAACTAGATTCTTATTCTACCAATATATGTTTTTAAGTAATTTTTTTCTAAAGATTTTTTACTTATGTGACAGACACAGCGAGAGAGGGAACACAAACAAAGGGAGTAGGAGAGGGAGAAGCAGGCTTCCTGCCGAGTAGTGAGCCCGATGTGGAGTTCAAACTGATCTGAAGGCAGAGATTTAATGACTGAACCACGCAGGTGCCCCTTTAAGTTGTTTTTTTTATAAGATTTTATTTATTTATTTGATATATAGAGAGAGATCACAAGCAGGCAGAGAGAGAGAGGTGGAAGCAGGCTCCCGACTGAGCAGAAAGCCAGATGTGGGGCTCGATCCCAGGACCCTGGGATCATGACCTGAGCTGAAAGCAGAGGCTTTAACCCACTGAGCCACCCAGGTCCCCTTTAAGTTGTTTTTCAACTTTTATTTTTCACATCTACATTTTATAGATATAAGCTTCACTTTAGTCCTTTTTCCCTCTATTCACATTTATTTACTTATATATTTGTTTATATTTTAATCTTTTTGTGGAAAATGAGAAAAGGTTTATTACAATATCTGCCATTCAACCAACAAGCATTTTCTGTGAGCTATTTTCTGGAAATCAATTAGCCAAGGTATAGTACATCATTGGTTTTTTATATAATGTTAAATGATAGATCAGTTCAGTATAACACCTAGTAATACCCAGTGCCAGACAAATATATAAGTTTTGCTTTCTTTGCAATTTGGGGATATAGTGTCTTAACATACAGACCAAAATATTATCATGAACAACTGGATTGCCTTGGTTTGACCACCCTTCAAGATTATAGTCTCTCTCTCCACCCTTTTTTAATATTTTGTTTTGTTTGGTTTTGTTTGCTTTTCTATGGTGACTTATGACCACTTCAGATTTGTCTAGAGTGTATTTTGCTTCAGTCATGATTGATATTTTGGAATCTGCTTATTTGCTCACCCATCCTTCTCTGGGGGAAAATAACTAGAGGGAGGAATTCACAACAAAAGAAAACTAGAGGCAATTACCCACAGAGCTAATCAATATGAATAAAAATTAAATGTCAGAGATGGAATTCAGGATAGCAATTATAAAGTTAATAGCTAGGATTGAAAAAAGCATAAATGACAATACAGAATCTCTAAGGGCAGAAATGAGATTTAATCTGGCCATACTTTAAAATTCTAAAACTGATATGCAGTCTAGTTAAGTCCTCCCGCCCCCCTCAAGGGGGTGGGCTCTAAGGAAACTGGTTTTTTTCAGGCTTTTGTTCTCTGGCGGTTTTTACGTTTGTTCACTTTTTTTTTCTCTCACCTTGACCACCTTTGATGGTTTTTATAGTTTTAGAGGAAAACAAACCACAGCCTGATCTCCCTCTCAGAGAGAAGCCTCAGTCTGGCTGCAGAGCCTAAATAAGTTCCCCCTTGGCCGCTGGCAGAGCAGGTTCCAAGTTGCAGACCCTGGGGGCGCAGGACCTTTTGCTTGTACCCAAAGCCAAGGCAGTGGCGGCTGTCTGGGAGCTCCCTACCGCCAGAGAGGTTCCAAGCAGCAATCGCACACTGAGATTTTGCCGCTGGCCTGAGCTGGGAGTGCCTGGTCTTGCTGGGTCTAAGAGTGCCCGACTTGCATGCACCTCTTTCAGGGGCGGCTATGGGGCACGCGCACGCATCTCAGGCACTGAGAACAGGGCGCAGGTCTGAAAGCACCCTGTTGGGCTTTTGCGCACCTCTGTCAGGGGAGAGTTTGGGGCAGGTGGCTTAGGCTTTGAAACATGGCGTGGGTCAAAGAACGCCAGCCGGTCCTTTGTAACTCTCTCAGGGGAGCATGAGGGACGTGCGCACGTATTTCAGGCTTTGTAGTAGGGTTCACGCATTCTGCCGACCGGCGTGGCTCCCATCCCCTCACAGGAGCTAGAACCCACACATTCTCGGGCGTGCTGGTGGCTTAGGGACCAAGACCTGGTTTCTCCGCCACACTCTCTCTGCCTCAGCGCTGGGGAGGCTGTCCTGGGACCGGGGACATAAGCCCACTGGCGTCTTCTGCCCCTGTAGAGTTCCAGATGTGTATAATTCTGATCTCAGGCTGATTTCATGGGTGAATGGAGTTCTTTGGTAGGTAATCAGCTCACTTTGGGGTACCGGCTGAAAAGATGCCTCCTCCTACTCCCCCGCCATCTTGTCCTGGTGATATGCAGTCTAAATTGGATGCTCTAACAGCTAGGTTCGATGAGGGAGAAGAGAGAATAAGTGATCTAGAGGACATGCTGATGAATGGCAATATTCCAATAAAAGCACACATGGTTTCAGATTGGATAAAAAAGCAAGAAAGATCCATATGCTGTCTACAAGAGACTCATTTGAGACCTAGACAACTCGAGACTGAAAGTGAGGGGGTAGAAAACCATTTACACATTAATGGACCTCAAAAGTATTATAGAGGGCACGGATTGCATGGAGCACGGGGTGTGGTGCAAAAATAATGAATACTGTTATGCTGGAAATAAAAATAAATAAAAAAAATAAAAAAATAAAAATAAAAAAATAAAGTAAGATGGGGTAGCAATCCTCATATCAGACAAATTAAATTTTAAACCATAGACTGTAGTAAGAGATGGAGAAGGACATTATATCATATTTAAAAGGTCTACCCAACAAGAAGATCTAACAATTGTAAATATCTATGCCCCCAACATGGGAGCAACCAGTTACATAACCAATTAAAAAGCAAAGTAAAACAAAAAACCATATTGATAATAACAGATTAATGGTAGGGGACTTCAAAACCCCATTCACAGCATTGGACAAATCAGCTAAGCAGAAGATCAAAAAGGAAACAAAGACTTTGAAAGACACACTGGACACTGGACCAGATGGACTTCACAGATACATATGGAACATTACCTCTTACAAGAACAGAATACACATTCATCTCCAGTGTCCATGGAACTTTCTCCAGGATAGATCACATACTGGGACACAAATCAGGTCTCAACTGATACCAAGAGATTGAGATTATTCCCAGCATATTATCAGATCACAATGCTTTGAAACTTGAAGGTCACCAGAGGGAATTTGGCAGGAACTCAAACACTTGGAGGTTAAAGAGAATCCTGCTAAATAGTGAATGGGTCAACCCAGAAATTAAATAGGAACTTAAATAATTTATTGAAATTTATAAGAATAAAAATACATAAATTCAAAATATATGGGATACTGCAAGGACAGTCCTGAGAGGGAAGTACATAGCCATTCAACTTTCTCTCAAAAAATTAGAAAAATCCCAAATTCCCAAGCTACTCTTACACCTAAAGGACCTGGAGAAAGAACAGCAAATAAAGCAGGAACCAAGTGGGGAAAGAACACTAATAATGATTAGAGCAGAAATCAATGAAATAGCAATGAAAAGAACAGTAGTACAGATCAACAAAACTAGAAGTTGGTTCTCTGAAAGAATTAATAAGATCAATAAACCTCCAGCCAGAGTTATCAAAAAGAAAAGAGAAAGGACCAAAATTAATAAAACCATGAATGAAAAGGGAGGGATCATGAATAATATCAAGGATATAGAAACATTTGTTAGAAATTATAACTAAAAAAACATAATAAAAAAGAAATTAATATCAGCAACTATATGCCAACAAATTAAGCAATGTGGAAGAAATGGATGCATTCCTGGAAATGTACAAACTATCAGGACTGAAAGGAAGAAATAGACAATCTGAACAATCCAATAACCAGCAAGGAAATTGAACAGTAATCAAAACTCTCCAGGGCCAGATAGATTCCCAGAGTTATTCTATAAAACATCTAGAAAAGAAATAATACCTATTCTACTGAAGCTGTTTCAAAAAATAGAAATGGAAGGGAAACTTCCAAACTCATTCTATCAAGGCAGGATTACCCTGATCCCCAAACTGGACAAAGACTCCATCAAAAAGGAGAATTGCAGACCAATATCCCAGATGAATATGAATGCCAAAATACTCAACAAATTTTTAGCCAATAGGATCCAACAGTAGATTAAAAGGATTATTCATCAAAAGCAGATGGTATTTATCCATAGGAGGCAATGGTGGTTCAACATTCACAAATCAATGTGATAGAACACAAAAATAGAAGAGACAAGAACCACATGATACTCTCAATTGATGCTGAAAAAGCATTTGACAAAATACAATATCCATTCCTGATTAAAACTTCAGAGGGAAGGGATAGAGGGAACATTCCTGAATTTCATAAAAACTACCCATGAAAAGCCCACCACAAATATTATTCACAGTGGGGAAATGCTGAGAGCCTTTCCCTTAAGATCAGGAACATGACAAGGATGTCCGCTCTTTCCACTATTGTTCAGCATAGCACTAGAAGTTCTAGCAACAGCAATCAGACAAAAAAAAAAAAAAGATATTCAGATTAACAAAGAAGAAGTCGAACTCCCTTTATGCAGATAATGTGATACTTCCTGTGGAAAATCCAAAAGACTCCACCCCCAAATTACTAGAACTCATACAGAAGTTCAGTAATGTGACAGGATACAAAATCAATGCACAGAAATCAGTTGTTTTCCTATATACCAACAATGTAACCATATAAAAAGAAATCAGAGAATCAATTCCATTTACGACAGCATCAAAAACCATAATATAACTTAGAATAAACCTAACCAAAGTGGTAAAGGATCTATACTCTAGAAACTACAGAACACTCAGGAAAGAAACCAAAGAAGACTCAAAAGGATGGAAAAACATTCCATGCTCATTGATTAGAAGAATAAACTGTTAAAATGTCTATGTTACCCAGAGCAATCTATACTTTCAACATCATCCTGATCAAAATACCAATGGCATTTATCAAAGTGCTGGAACAAACAATCTTAAAATTTGTATGGAACCAGAAAAGACCCCCGAATGGCCAAAGAAATGTTGAAAAAGAAAAGGAAAGCTGGGGGCATCACGTTGTCTGATTCCAAGTTATATTACAAAGCTTTGATCACCAAGACAGGATGGTACTGACACAAAAACAGACACATAGCCCAATGGGACAGAATAGAGATCCCAGATATGGACCCTCAACTTTATGGTCAACCAATCTTTGACAAAGCAGGAAAAAAATATCCAATGGAAAAAAGACATTATTTTCAATAAATGAGGCTGAGAAAATTGGACAGCTATATATAGAACAATGAAACTCAACCATCCTCTTACACCATACACAAAGATAAACACAAAATGGATGAAAGTCCTCAATGCGAGACAGGAATCCATCAAAATCTTAGAGGAGAACATAGACAGCATCATTTTCGACACTGACCACAGCAACTTCTTTCAAAATGCATCTCCAAATGCAAAGGAAATAAAAGTGAAAATGAACTTTTGGGAGTTCATTAAGATAAAAAGCTTCTGCACGGCAAAGGAAACAGTCAAAAAAAAAAAAAAAACAAAGAGCTAACCCACAAAATGAGAGAAGATATTCGCAAATGACAGTACAGATAAAGGGCTGATATTCAAGATCTATAAAGAACTTTCCAAACTCAACACCCAAAAAACAAATAATCATGTCAAAAACATGGGCAGGAAAAAAAGTGGGCAGAAGATATGAACAGACACTTCTCCAAAGAAGACAGAAAATGGCAAACAGACACAAGAAAAAATGTTCATCATCATTAGCATTAGGGAAATTCAAATCAAAACCTATTGAGATACCACCTTACACCAGTTAGAATGGCAAAAATTGTCAAGGCAAGAAACAACAAATGTTTGAGAGGTTGTGGAAAAAAGGGAACCCTCTTATATTGTTGGTGGGAAAGCACGTTGGTACAGTCAGTTTGGAACAGTGTGGACGTCCTTCAAAAACTTACAAATAGAGCTACCCTATGATGAACCAATTGCACTATAGGGTATTTACCCCAAATATATAGATGTATTGAAAAGAAAGGTCATATGCACCCCAATGTTCATAGCATCAATGTCCAAATAGTCAAACTATGGAAGGAGCTGAGATACCACTCAACAGACAAATGAATAAAGAAGGTGTGGTCCATATATACGATAGAATATTACTCAGCCATCAGAAAGGATGAATAACCAAAATTTTCATCAACATGGTTGGAAATGGAAGAGATTATGGTAAGGGAAATAAGTCAAGCAGAGAAATACAATTATCATGTGGGTTTCCCTTAATTGTGGAACATAAGTAATAGCATGGAGGACATTAGGACATGGAAGGGAAAAATGAATGGGATAAAACAGGGGAAGAAGAACCATGAGAGACTATGGAACCCAGGAATCAAACTGAGGGTTTTAGTGGGGAGGTTGTGGGCAGATTGGTGAGCCTGGTGATGGGTATTAAAGAAGGCATGTAAGGCATGGAGCAAACAATGAATCTTGGAATGCTACATCAAAAACTAATGATGCACTGTATGGTGACTAACTTAACATAATAAGAATTATTTTAAAAATCACAAATCAATCAACGTGATAGAGCACATTAATTAAAAATAGACAAGAGTCTTATGATCCTCTCAATTGATGCAGAAGAAGCATTTGACAAAATAAATCCTCCTTTCTTGATTAAAACTCTCAACAGGGGATAAAGGGAACATACCACAACATCATAAAAGCCATCTATGAAAAGCCCACAGTGAATATCATTCTCAATGGGGAAAAACTCTGAGGTTTTCCCTTAAGGTCAGAAACATGGCAGTGATGCCCACTTTCATCACTGTTGTTCAACATAGTAATAGAAGTCCTAGTTTCAGCAATCAGACAATAAAAAGAAATGAACGGCATTCAAATTGTCAAAGAAGTCAAACTCTCTCTCTTCACAGATGACAAGATTTTTTTATGTGAAAACACCACAAGACTCCACCAAAATTACTAGAACTCATACAGCAATTCAACAATGTCACAGGGTATAAAATAAATGCATGGAGATCAGTTGCTTTTCTAAACACTAGCAATCTGATTGAAGAAATAAAGAATAAGGAATCAATCCCATTCATGGGATTCTGCAGAATGTTCCATATGCACTAGAGCAGAATGTGTATTTTGTTGCTTTGGGGTGGAATGTTCTGAATATATCTGTGATGTCTATCTGATCCAGTGTATCATTTAAAGCCTTTATTTCCTTCATCTTTTGCTTAGATGATCTGTCCATTTCAGCAAAGCTGGTGTTAAAATTGCCTATTATTGGGGGGACAAGATGGCGGGGAAGTAGGAGGAGGTACCTTTTCAACCTGTACCCTAAAGTGAGCTGATTACCTACCAAAGAACTCTGATCACCCATGAAATCAGTCTGAGACCAGAATTATACACATCTGGATCACTACAGGGGCAGAAGACGCCAGTGGGCAGGTAAAGCGGAGTGGGAACGGCGAACTGATATCGGAAGATGAACAAAAGGAGAAGGAAGCCACCAGAGGTGACCGATTGGAAAGTAATACCCCTAATACGAGTGAGAGTGCCCTGCGTCTGGGGACCAGCATTAACGTGGAGACTGGTTGAAAGCACTCCAAAAGAGCAAAGATCGCGGGGGGGAAATTGTGGGAATTGGGGTGGCTAGGGACAGGGGCTTAAGTCCCTGGTCCCAGGACAGCCTCCCCTGGCACTGAGCCAGAGACAGTGTGGTGGAGAAACCAGGTCTTGGTCCCTGAGCCGCCAGCACACGCGAGATTGCATGGGGTCCAGCTTCTGTGAGGGGTGGGAGCCACCCCAGATGGCAGAACACGTGAGATCTGCTATAGAGCCTGAGATGCGCGTGCCCCTCATGCTCCCCTGAGAGAGGTACAAAGGCCCAGCCAGTGCTCGTTGACCCATACCATTGTTTCAGAGCCTAAGACGCACGCCCCAAACGCTCCCCTGAGAGAGGTGCACGAAGGCCCAGCCTGGTGCTTTTGGACCTGCACCCATTCTCAGAGCCTGAGATGTGCGCGTGACCCACAGCCTCCCCTGAAAGACGTGCACACAAGGCGGGCGCTCTTAGACCCAGAAAGACCAGGCACTCCCAGCCCGGGCCAGTGAGAAAATCTCAGTGTGCGACTGCTGCTTGGAACCTCTCTGGCAGTCTGGAACTGCCCAGACAGCTGCCGCTGCCATGGTTTTGAGGAAAAGCAGAAGATCCTGCATCCCCAGGGACCGTGACTCGGAACCTGCTCTGCCAGAAACCAAGGGGAAATTTATATGGGCTCTGCAACACCCACAGAAGAACAGACTGAGGTTTCTCTCTGAGAGGGAGGTCAGGGTGCAGTTTGCTTTCCTCTAAACCTACAAAAACCATCAAAAGTGGTCAAGGCGAGAGGGAAAAAAAAAAAGTGAACATAAAAACCTCCAGAGAACAAAAGCCTGAAAAAACCGGTTTCCTCAGAGCCCACCCCCTTGAGGGGGACTGGAGGACTTAACTCAGGGAACATCATTAACTGAAAACCCACGTGGCAGGCCCCTCCCCCAGAAAACCAACCAGGAAAGGAAAAAAAAAAAAAAAGACTGCAAGAGAACCACCACCTCTACTTCATAGGACAATTTTTATTTTTAATTTGTTCCCACTATTCTTCCTCATTTTTTATAAGATAATTTTTTAACCTATTTTCCATCACAGTGAGCTGTCCAGTACATCCAATTCCATCATAACCTTCTAACCTGAACTTTTAGATACCTGTACCTATGTTTTTCTTTTGTATTTCTATTTTTTGAATTTCTTTATTTTTAATTTTAGTTTAGTTTAGTCTAGTTTATTCCTTTTTTATTTTTATTTTCTAATATTCATATAGAGCTAAACTTCAAGGTATTCCCCAGTGAATACTACTCCTATAGGTAAACCAATTTTTAATTCCCCCTCATCTTAGGAAAATTGAGTCCTTTAACAAAGATATCAAGATACATTCAGGAAGAATCAAAACAACCTTCCTCGCCCACACGGAGAATTTATAACCACTCTCCCAACTTTTTCTTCCACAACTGTTTCTGTGTTTTTGTGTTTGTCCTGATAGTATATAAATCTTACACTTGGGGTTCTTGTTGACGAGGTTCTTCCTTTATTTGCATATATATATATATATTATATGCATATATAATATATATATATTTCTCTTTTTATATACTTTTATCAGTGATTTTGTTTGTTTGGTTTTGTTTGTCTACATCATAAATCTTACCTTGGGGCCCATTTGGGCTTTCTCTTTCTTCTCTTTCATCTTCCCTTTCTTTCCGGTCTCTCTCTCTCTCTCTCTCTCTCTCTTTTTTCTTTTTCTTTTCTTTTGTCTCTCATTTGGGTGGGGAATCCTGATTGTTCAGAAGTGTTCCAGGGTGCACCCTGACTGCACCACAGTCGATACATTCAGCTACATCTGTTCAGTCATCTCTCACCAAAATGACTAGGAGGAGGAATGCCCCAAAGAAGAAAAATACAGAGGATGGACCTTCTGCAACAGAGCTACTGGCTATCAACATAGACAATATGTCAGAAAGAGAATTCAGGCTAACAATTATCCATGCAATAGCTAGGTTGGAGAAAGTTATGGATGACCAAATGGAATTGATTAGGGCCGAGCTGAAAGCGATGAGAGATGATGTGCACAATGTTAGGGCAGAGCTTAAAGCTACCAGGGCTGAGGTTCACAATGCTCTTAATGAGTTCCAATTTAATCTAAATTCTCTCAAAGCTAAGGTAACTGAGACAGAAGATAGAATTAGTGATCTGGAGGACAAACAGATAGAGAGAAAGGATCAGGAGGAAGCCTGGAACAAACAGCTTAGAAACCATGAAAACAGAATCAGGGAAACTAATGATGCCATGGGACATTCCAACATCAGAATTACTGGGATCCCTGAAGGGGAGGAGAAAGAAAGAAGTCTAGAAGATATAGTAGAACAAGTTCTTCATGAAAATTTCCAAATCTCGCAAATGGAACCAGCGTTCATGTACTAGAGGCTGAACGGTCTTCACCCAAGATTATACATTCCAAAAAAAAAATCATGACACCAGATAGTCAAATTAAGGAATCATAATTGTAGGCATAATCTCTTGAAAGGCGCTAGGACAAAGAGGCTTCTTACTTACAGAGGAAAGCCCATCAGAATAACGTCAGACCTGTACACAGAGACCTGGCAAGCCAGAAAGGGCTGGCAAGATATATTCAGGGCACTAAATGAGAAGAACATGCAGCCAAGAATATGTTATACAGCAAGACTGACATTCAAAATGGATGGAGAGATAAAGAGTTTCCAAGACCGGCAAGGCTTAAAAGACTATGCGACCACCAAGCAGACACTGCAGGAAATATTAAGGGGGGGTTCTATAAAAGAGGAAAAATCCTAAGAATAGCATTGAACAGAAATATAGAGACAATCTACAGAAAGAAAGACTTCAAAGGTAACATGATGTCAATAAAAACATATCTATGAATAATCACTCTCAAGGTGAATGGCCTACATGCACCCATAAAACGGCACAGGGTTGCCGATTGGATGAAACGTCAGGACCCATCCATATGTTGTCTACAAGAGACCCATTTTGAATCTAAAGATACACCCAGACTGAAAGTGAAGGGATGGAGAAGCATTTTTCATGCCAATGGGCCTCAAAAGAAGGCTGGGGTAGTGATTCTCATATCAGATAAATTAGATTTTAAACTAAAGACTGTAGTCAGAGATACAGAAGGACACTACATAATCCTTAAAGGGACTATCCACCAAGATGATCTAACAATTGCAAATATCTATGCTCCCAATATGGGAGCAGTCAATTACATAAGAAAACTGTTAATCAAGATAAAGAGTCATATTGATATGAATACACTAATAGTAGGAGCTCTTAACATGCCTCTCTCATAAATAGACAGATCTTCGAAGCAGAAAATCAATAAAGAAACAAGAGCATCAAATGACACATTGGACCATATGGACATCATAGATATATACAGAACATTCCACCCTAAAACAGAACACTCATTCTCCGCAAGTGCACATGGAACATTCTCCAGAATAGACCACATACTGGGTCACAAATCAGGACTTAACCGATACCAAAAGACTGAGATGATTCATTCCCTGTATATTCTCAGATCACAATGCTTTGAAACTGGAGCTCAATCACAAGGAAAAGTTCCGAAGGAACTCAAACACTTGGAAGCTAAAGATCACCTTGCTTAAGAATGCTTGGATCAACCAGGAGATCAAAGAAGAATGTAAACAATTCATGAGAATGAGAATGAAGAATGAGAATGAGAATGAAGACACTTCAGTCTAAACCCTATACGATACAGCAAAGGCGGTTCTAAGGGGGAAATACATAGCCATCCAAGCCTCCCTCAAAAAAATTGAAAAATCCAGAACATAGCAGCTGTCTCTACACCTTAAATAACTGGAGAATCAACAACAAATCAAACCAAATCCACACGTAAGAAGGGAAATAATCAAGATTAGAGATGAGATCAATGAGGTAGAAACCAGAGATGCAGTAGAATGTATCAATGAAACTAGAAGCTGGTTTTTTGAAACAATCAATAAGATCAATAAACCATTGGCCACACTAATCTAAAAGAAAAGAGAGAATGCCCAAAATAATAAAATTATGAATGAAAAGGGAGAGATCACAACTAACACCAAGGAAGTAGAAACAATTATCAGAAGATATTATCAACAGTTATATGCCAATAAGCTAAGCAACCTAGATGAAATGGATGCATTCCTGGAAAACTATAAACTCTCAATATTGAACCAGGAAGAAATTGACAATCTAAATAGACCAATATCTAGTAATGAGATTGAAGCAGTGATCAAAAAACTCCCAAAAAACAAGAGCCCAGGACCTGACGGATTCCCTGGGGAATTCTACCAAACATTCAAAGAATAAATAACGCCTATTCTCCTGAAGCTGTTTCAAAAAATTGAAGCAGAGGAAAACTTCCAGACTCTTTCTATGAAGCCAGCATTACCCTGATTCCCAAACCAGGTAAAGACCATAGCAGAAAGGAGAATTTCAGACCAATATCACTGATGAATATGGATGCTGATTCTCAATAAGATCCTAGCAAACAGGATCCAACAGCACATTAAAAAAGATTATCCACCATGACCAGGTGGGATTCATTCCTGGGCTACAAGGTTGGTTGAACATTCGCAAATAAATCAATGTGATAGAACAAATTAATAAGAGAAGAAAGAAGAACCACATGGTCCTCTCAATTGATGCAGAAGAAGCATTTGACAAAATCCAGCATCCATTACTGATTAAAACGCTTCAAATTATAGGGATAGAGGAAACATTCCTGAACTTCATCAGATCGATCTATGAAAGACCCACAGCAAATATCATCCTCAATGGGAAAAAGCTTGCAGCCTTCCTGGTGAGATCAGGAACACGACAAGGATGCCCATTCTCACCACTCCTGTTCAACATAGTATTAGAAGTCCTAGCAACAGCAATCAGACAACAAAGAGAAATAAAAGGTATCCAAATTGGCAATGAAGAAGTCAAACTCTCTCTCTTCGCAGATGACATGATTCTTTATATGTAAAAGACTCCACCCCAAAACTACTAGAACTCATACAGCAATTCAGTAATGTGGCAGGATACAAAGTCAATGTATAGAAATCAGTGGATTTCTTATACACTAACAATGAAAATACAGAAAGGGAAATTAGAGAATCGATTCCATTTACTATATCACCAAGAACCATAAGATACCTGGGAATAAACGCAACCAAAGAGATAAAGGATCTGTACTCAAGGAACTACAGAACACTCATGAAAGAAATTGAAGAAGACATAAAAAGATGGAAGACCATTCCATGCTCTTGGATCAGAAGAATAAACATTATTAAAATGTCTATACTGCCTAGAGCAATCTATACTTTTAATGCCATTCTGATCAAAATTCCACCGGTATTCTTCAAAGAACTGGAGTAAATAATCCAATAATTTGTATGGAATCAGAAAAGACCCCGAATCGCTAAGGAAATGTTGAAAAACAAAAGTAAAACTGGGGGCATCAAGTTACCTGTTTTCCAGCTTTACTACAAACGTGATCACCAAGACAGCATGGTACTGGCATAAAAACAGACACATAGACCAGTGGAACAGAGTAGAGAGCCCAGATATGGACCCTCAACTCTGTTGGCAAATAAGCTTCGACAAAACAGTAAAAAAATATACGGTGGAAAAAAGACAGTCTCTTCAATAAATGGTGCTCTGAAAACTGGGCAGCTATATGTAGAAGAAGGAAACTCGACAATTCTTACACCGTACACAAAGATAAACTCAAAATGGAAAAAAGACCTCAACGTGAGACAGGAATCCATCAGAATCCTAGAGGAGAACATAGGCAGTAACCTCTTCGATATCAGCCACAGCAACTTCTTTCAAGATATGTCTCCAAAGGCAAAGGAAACAAAAGTGAAAATAAACTTTTGGGACTTCATCAAAATCAAAAGCTTCTGTACAGCAAAGGAAACAGTCAAGAAAACAAAGAGGCAACCCACGGAATGGGAGAAGATATTTGCAAATGACAGTACAGACAAAAGGTTGATATCCAGGATCTATAAAGAACTCCTCAAACTCAACACACACAAAACAGATAATCACATCTAAAAATTGGCAGAAGACATGAACAGACACTTCTCCAATGAAGACATACAAATGGCTATCAGGCATGAAAATCTGAGTGAAGCATGGACTTTAGTTAATGAGAATGAATCAATATTGTTGCTTTAAATATAATAAGGGTAATATACTCATGTAAGAAGTTAATAATAGGAGAAACTGAATCATGAATATATGGGAATTCTGCATTATCTTAATTTTTGTAAATTAAATTGTTCTAAAGATAAAGTTTATTATGGGTGATGGACATTAAGAATGGCATGTGATGGGAGCACATGGGAGTCTCTACAGAGTTGAAAGAAGAGAAGTTAATGCTCAAGAAATGAGTAGTACCTAAAACTTTAAGTTAAACACAACTTTATTTTGAGCTTTAAACTGTACCTGGTGCACCAGGCTGCCTCAGTCATAGAGCATGTGATTCTTGATCCCAGGGTAATCCTTTCAAGCCCTACGTTGGACAAAGAGCCTACTTTCTTTTCTTTTTTTTTAAAAAAAGATATATGACCTATAATGCTACTGGCAGTTACAGTAAAGCTAATGATTTTATCTTTGGGGCCTATTGCTTTTTTGATGTGACAGCATTTTTGGTGGTTCATGCTCTTTGCACATCTCCCTAAACCAGGTGTCCCATCATTCAGGGACTATTCTTCCCAGCTTTTTCTGATCCTACTATTTTGAATTCAGGACTGCCAAACCACTCATAATTTTTCTTGTCCTGCTTCTCATCTCCTACACTCTAGTCCAGGAGGTAGACTTGTGAGGGTGATAAACTGGTCAAAAAGCTCATATGAGCCATGTATTTATAGAAAAGGGCTAGAAGTCTCCCTTATCCAGAAACATGCTGCATTTTCATCTGATAGTAGGATCCTTATTCTCTGACCCAGAAGAATAATCTAAATCACATAGATTTGAGCCTAGCAGGAGAAGAGGGTAGGATATTACAGTGGAAGGAGATATTTGAAGATAAGTTTGGAGTTGTGGTCCTCAAATCAGACTACATATGGTCACCCCCTATTCTGCATATTCTTAGGATAGCACCATGACTCACATTGGCTATGATAAGCACTTTTCTGAGTTTTCTCAAACTCCTGAAATGTGCCTGTAAGACTTCAAATTAGATATCGCATTTTCAGAAATGTCCTGGAATATTTAAAATTTTGTTCACTTCCAATAACCCTGGTATCTATAAAAGGTCTTTTTATCAATTTAATGATGTCTTTATTTTGTTTCCATTATTCCCTAGCTTCCTTTACCTTTCTGTCTTTCAAAAGGAAAGCTTAAAAAAAAAAGGTTATTATACTCTGAGACAGAAACCCAGAACAGCAGCTGATATAGCAAGGTAATATCATTCATTTTTATTTCCCTCATCCAACACATTGCATTTATTTCAGTCTTATGGAGTGGGCAGGGAGGAAAGGTGATTTTGAAGCTAGTTAACTAAAACTTCCTCAGAAACAGATTCCAAGTTAGGATAAAACAATGTGCTCAGCTCCTTTATCTTAAAGTCAACAGTAAGAACTTCCTGTGTGTCTCCCTGGGTGTCTCACTGGCATGCTCACGTTACCTCAAGATACTACCTCTGGACCCTTTCAACCCACCTCAGGCTGTATGCCCAGAGTTAAAAGGTAGCTGGTGACATTTTGCTACGTATCCAAGGCCACTAACTGGTCTTCATCAGAAATACGATGACTTTTAAATATGGCAGAAGGGAGACACAAAGAGAAGCTAACTACTGTAAAGAGATTTACCCAAAGGAGAATGCTCCCTTTGCTTTCAAGTCATGAAGAACTCATTTTATTTTCAAAATTGTAGCCAGTTATCTGGACAGAGGAAATAGAAAGAGATCCAAACACTCTCAACTTATTGGGGGAGGCATCAACTCCATTTTTCTTTAGAATTTGGAGTTCAACCACACACACTTTATATCTTGCATTTTTATTCACTGTAAGTACTCTTACTGAACAGCAAAAATTATAGCAGTATGTTTTATGAAGAATAGAGGTTACTTATTCTATTTCCAAGAAATTTTTGTTTGTTGTGCATTCCCAGAAGGAATTTTTTCCCTTCCATGAAAAGGTCAAGCATAAATATTTATGTAAGTCCCATTTGTGACAATTTGAAGTGATTTCCAACATTTGCATTGAAATGTAGTTCTAACTCAAGTTTTCTGTCTTCCAATGGGACACCATTAATCTAAATATGATTTCTCATCCTTCCAGAGCAAAACACAGATATTAATGGAAAAGCTTAGCCAGTTGGTTACATAGGAGTAAAGGGAAAGAGGGACAATGGGGGATGGGTTAAAATTAAAACTCTCTATGAAAGAAGGGCCATTTCATCTGTAGTTCTTTCACATTTGTATGCAGGGGAACAGAGCCCCATAACTATCTACAGAAGCCATATGCTGTATACTTATATATTTATTTCCCAAATTATTTGGCAGATTGGTTTACATATAGAATATTGCTTGCATGAATATAAGAAAAAAATCTTGGAAAACTGAATTTGGCAATGATTTTAGCAGAAACTAAAGTGAGGAGGTCAGTAGAATTTATTTGGTAATACTAACTCTAAATTAGTGTTATTAACATCTTCTGAATATGCGATTTAGCTTGAAATTCAAGGTTCTTCATAATTGGGCAGCAGTGTTTATAAATGAATCTGCCATTTCCCAGTATGAAACCTCTGTTGGAGTCAACTCTTCGGCTTATCAAAACATGTCATGTGAGGTACAGCCACTGCAGAGAACAGTATGGAGGTTCTACAAAAAATTTAAAATAGAAATACCATATGATCCAGTAATTCTATTATGTATTTTCTTAAAGATAAGGGAAAAAACTAATTTGAAAATGTATATGCACCCCTATGTTTATTGCAGCATTATTTCTAGTAGCCAAGCAATGGAAGAAACCTAAGTGTGTCCATCAACAGATGAATGGATAATAAAGATGTGATATATAAATATATAGATATGTATGAATTTATATATATGTATACACACATATATACATATATATATGTATATATATGAAAATTACACAGCCACACATAAGGATGAGATTATGCCATTTGACACAGCACAGAATGACCAAGAGGATATTATGCTAAGTGCAATAAGTCAGACTGAGAAAGACAAATACTGTATGATTCCACTCAGAAGAGTAAACTAAGAAAAGTGAATAAACAAAAAACAAATCAAACTTATAAATACAGAGGACAAACTAATAATTGCCAGTGGGGAGAAGGGTAGAGGATTGGAAAAAATGGGTGAAGGGGTGAGGGAGATACAGGGTTCCAGTTAAGGAATGAAAATGTAACAAAAATAAAAGGCATAGCATAAATAATAGAGTCAGTGACATTGTTCAGGCACCTGGGTGGCTCAGTTGGTTAAGCAACTGCCTCCAGCTCAGGTCATGATCCCAGAGTCCCAGGATCAAATCTCACATTGGACTCCATGCTCAGCAGAGAGGCTGCTTCTCTCTCTGACCTCTCCCCTCTCATGCTCTCTCTCTCTTAAATAAATACATAAAATCCTTTTAAAATGATATTATTTATTTTTAAATATATTAACATATTTTTATCCCCAGGGGTACAGACCTGTGAATCACCAGGTTTACACATTTCACAGCACTCACCATAGCATATACACTCCACAATGTCCATATCCCCACCACCCTCTCCCGTCCCCCCTCCCCCAGCAACCCTCAGTCTGTTTTTTGAGATTGAGCCTTTTATGGTTTGTCTCTCTCCCAATCCCATCTTCTTTCATTTTTTCTTTTCCTACCTCCCAAACCCCCACATTGCTTCTCCACTTCCTCATATCAGGGAGATCATATGACAGTTGTCTTTCTCTGATTGGCTTATTTCACTAAGCATAATACCCTCTAGGTCCATCCACGTCATCGCAAATGGCAAGATTTTATTTCTTTTGATGGCTGCGTAGTATTCCATTGTGTATATATACCACTTCTTCTTTATCCATTCATCTGTTGATGGACATCTAGGTTTTTTCCATAGTTTGGCTATTGTGGACATTGCTGCTATAAATATTCAGGTGCACGTACCCCTTCGGAGCATCACCTTTGTATCTTTAGGATATATACCCAGTAGTGCAATCACTGGGTCATAGGGTAGTTCTATATTCAGTTTTTTGAGGAACCTCCACACTGTTTTCCAGAATGGTTGTACCAGCTTGCATTCCCACCAACAGTGCAGGAGGGTTCCCCTCTCTCCACATCCTCGCCAGTATCTGTCATTTCTTGACTTGTTAATTTTAGCCATTCTGACTGGTGTGAGGTGGAATCTCAGTGTGGTTGTGATTTGTATTTCCCTGATGCTGAGTGATGTGGAGCATTTTTTCATGTGTCTGTTGGCCATATGGGTGTCTTCCTTGCAGAAATGTCTGTTCATGTCCTCTGCCCATTTCTTGATTGGATTATTTGTTCTTTGGGTGTTGAGTTTGCTAAGTTCTTTATAGATTTTGGATACTAGCCCTTTATCTAATATGTCATTTGCAAATATCTTCTCCCATTCTGTCAGTTGTCTTTTGGATTTGTTAACTGTTCCCTTTGATGTGCAAAAGCTTTTGATCTTGATGAAATCCCAATAGTTCATTTTTGCCCTTGCTTCTGTTGTCTTTGGCGATGTTCCTAGGAAGAAGTTGCTGCGGTTGAGGTCAAAGAAGTTGCTACCTGTGTTCTCCTCAAGGATTTTGATGCATTCCTTTCTCACACTGAGGTCCCTCATCCATTTTGAGTCTATTTTGTGTGTGGTGTAAGGAAATAGTCCAGTTTCATTTTTCTGCATGTGACTGTCCAATTTTCCTAGCACCATTTGTTGAAGAGGCTGTCTTCTTTCCTTTGGACATTCCTTCCTGCTTTATCGAAGATTAGTTGACCATAGAGTTGAGGGTCTATTTCTGGGCTCTCTATTCTGTACCATTGATCTATGTGTCTGTTTTTGTGCCATACTGTCTTGATGATGACAGCTTTATAATAGAGCTTGAAGTCTGGAATTGTGATGCCACCAACTTTGGCTTTCTTTTTCAATATCCCTTTGACTATTTGAGGACTTTTCTCGTTCCATATGAATTTTAGGATTGTTTGCTCTATTACCTGGAAAAAATGGATGGGATTTTGATAGGGATTGCATTAAATGTGTAGATTGCTTTAGGTAGCATAGACATTTTCACAATATTTGTTCTTCCAATCCATGAGCATGGAACATTTTTCCATTTCTTTGTGTCTTCCTCAATCTCTTCCATGAGTACTTTATAGCTTTCTGAGTATAGATTCTTTGCCTCTTTGGTTAGGTTTATTCCTAGGTATCTTATGGTTTTGGGTGCAATTGTAAATGGGACTGACTCCTTAATTTCTATTTCTTCTGTCTTGTTGTTAGTGTAAAGAAATGCAACTGATTTCTGTGCATTGACTGTATATCCTAACACTTTACTGAATTCCTGTACAAGTTCTAGCAGTTTTGGAGTGGAGCCTTTTGGGTTTTCTGCATATGGTATCATATGATCTGCAAAGAGTGATAGTTTGAATTCCTCTTTGCCAATTTGGATGCCTTTAATTTCTTTTTGTTGTCTGATTGCTGAGGCTATGTTGAACAGCATTGGTGATAATGGACATCCCTGCTACATTCCTGACCTTAGTGGAAAAGCTCTCAGTTTTTCTCCATTGAGAATGATATTTGTAGTGGGTTTTTCATAGATGGCTTTGATAATATTGTGGTATGTGCTCTCTATCCCCACACTTTGAAGAGTTTTAATCAGGAAGGGATGCTGTACTTTGTGAAATGCTTTTTCATCATCTACTGAGAGTATCATATGGTTCTTATTCTTTCTTTTATTAATGTATTGTGTCAAATTGATTGATTTGCAGATGTTGAACCAACCTTGCAGCCATGGAATCAATCTCACTTGGTCGTGGTGAATAATTGTTTTAATGTACTGTTGGATCCTATTAGCCAGCATTTTGGTGAGAATTTTTGCATCTGTATTCATCAAGGCTATTGGTCTGTAATTCTCTTTTTTGATGGGATCCTTGTCTGGTTTTGGGATAAAGGTGATGCTGGCCTCATAAAATGAGTTTGGAAGTTTTCCTTCCATTTCTATTTTTTGGAGCAGTTTCAGGAGAATAGGAATTTATTCTTCTTTAAATGTTTGGTGGAATTCCCCTGGGAAGCCGTCTGGCCCTGGGCTTGTGTTTGCTTGGAGATTTTCGATGACTATTTCAATCTCCTTACTGGTTATGGGTCTGTTCAGGTTTTCTATTTCTTCCTGCTTCAGTTGTGGTAGTTTATATGTCTCTAGAAATGTATTCATTTCTTCCAGATTGTCGAATTTGTTGGTGTAGAGTTGCTCATAGTATGTTCTTATGATTGTTTGTATTTCTTTGGTGTTGGTTGTGATCTCTCCTCTTTCATTCCTGATTTTATTTATTTGTGTCCTTTCTCTTTTCTTTTTGATAAGTCTGGTCAGGGGTTTGTCAATCTTATTAATTCTTTCAAAGAACCAGATCCTAGTTTTGTTGATTTGTTCTATTTTTTTTTTTTAGTTTCTATTTCATTGATTTCTGCTCTGATCTTTATGATTTCTCTTCTCCTGCTGGGTTTAGGCCTTCTTTCTTGTTCTTTCTTTAACTCCTTTAGGTGTAGATTTAGGTTGTGTATTTGAGACCTTTCTTCTTTCTTGAGAAAGGCTTGTAGTGCTATATATTTTCCTCTCAGGACTGTCTTTGCTGTGTCCCACAGATTTTGAACCATTGTGTTTTTAATATCATTTGTTTCCTTGAATTTTTTTCAATTTTTCTTTAAGTTCCTGGTTGACCCATTCATTTTTTAGAAGGATGCTGTTTAGTCTCCATGTATTTGGGTTCTTTCCAAATTTCCTCCTGTGATTGAGTTCTAGCTTCATAGCATTGTGGTCTGAAAATATGCAGGGAATGATCCCAATCTTTTGATACCGGTTGAGTCCTGATTTAGGACCGAGGATGTGATCGATTCTGGAGAATGTTCCATGTGCATTATAGAAGAATGCATATTCTGTTGCTTTGGGATAGAATGTTCTGAATATATCTGTGATGTCCATCAGGTCCAGTGTGTCATTTAAGGGCTTTATTTCCTTGTTGATCTTTTGCTTAGATGATCTGTCCATTTCAGTGACGGGAGTGTTAAAGTCACTTACTATTATTGTATTATTGTCGATGTATTTCTTTGATTTTGTTATTTGGTTTATATTGTTGGCTGCTCCCATGATAGGGGCATCGGTATTTCAAATTATTAGGTTTTCTTGTTGGACAGACCCTTTGAGTATGATAGTGTCCTTCCTCATCTCTTATTATAGTCTTTGGCTTAAAATCTAATTGATCTGGTAGAGGATTGCCACCCCAGCTTTCTTCTGATGTCCATTAGCATGGTACATTGTTTTTCACCCCCTCACTTTAAATCTGGAGGTGTCTTTGGGTCTAAAATGAGTTTCTTGTAGGCAACATACTGATGGCTTTTGTTTTTTTACCCATTCTGATACCCTGAGTCTTTTGATTGGGGCATTAACCCATTAACATTCAGGGTAACTATTAAGATATATGAATTTAATGCCATTGTATTGCCGGTAAGGTGACTGTTACTGTATATTGTCTCTGTTCCTTTCTGATCTAGTACTTTTAGGGTCTCTCTTTGCTTAGAGGACCCCTTTCAATATTTCCTGTAGAGCTGGTTTGGTATTTGCAAATTCTTTCCGTTTTTGTTTGTCCTGGAAGATTTTTATCTCTCCTTCTATTTTCAATGATAGCCTAGCTGGATATAGTATTCTTGGCTGAATGTTTTTCTTGTTTAGTGCTCTGAATATATCATGCCAGTTCTTTCTGGCCTGCCAGGTCTCTGTGGATATGTCCACTGTGAATCTGATGTTTTTACCATTGTATGTTACTGACTTCTTTTCCTAGGCTGCTTAGTAAAATTTACAAGTCTTAACGACAAAGAGAAAATCTAAAGACTTGTAAATTTTACTATTATGTGAGAGGTGTGGACCTATTTTTATTGATTTTGAGGGGCGTTCTTAGCATCTCCTGGATTTTGATGTTTGTTCCCTTTGCCATATTAGGGAAATTCTCTACAATAATTCTCTCCAATATACCTTCTCCTCCCTCTCACTTTCTTCTTCTTCTGGAATCCCAATTATTCTAACGTTGTGTCATCTTATGGTGTCACTTATCTATCGAATTCTCTCCTCATGGTCCAGTATTTGTTTGTCTCTCTTTTGCTCAGCTTCTTTATTCTCTGTCATTTTGTTTTCCATATCACTAATTCTTTCTTCTGCCTCATTTTTTCTAGCAGTAAGAGCTTCCATTTTTGATTCCACTTCATTAATAGCTTTTTTGATTTCAACTTGGTTAGATTTTAGTTTTTATTTATTTATTTATTTATTTATTATTATTTATTTTTAAAATTATTATTTCAGGGCACCTGGGTGGCTCAGTGGGTTAAGCTGCTGCCTTCGGCTCAGGTCATGATCTCAGAGTCCTGGGATTGAGTCCCGCATTGGGCTCTCTGCTCAGTGGAGAGCCTGCTTCCCTCTCTCTCTCTCTCTGCCTGCCTCTCCATCTACTTGTGATTTCTCTCTGTCAAATAAATAAATAAAATCTTTAAAAAATAAATAAATAAATAAATAGAATTATTATTTCATTTATTATTACTTATTATTATTATTTTATTTATTTTTATTATTATTTAGTTCTTTTATTTCTCCAGAAAGGGAGCTTTTATTCCCTGAGTGCTTTCCGTAGAGTTTCATAGGATGGGAATGAAGATGGCGGCCTTCCAATCTCTGGCCCAAAGGAGCTGAGAGCTTGGGGTCCCGCTCCTCAGTGCACCCTCAGAGAAAAGCGCCCAATTGCCCCCGTCTCCCTGGCCTCTGGTTGCACTTGGAGGAAAGCACTCAATAACTCACACTTGGAGAAAAGTGCCGGGTCGTTTCTGTCTCCATCACCTCCGGCCACGCTCCGAGCTCACCCAGCCTGCAACCAGCTCAAGGTAATCCTGAGCTGAGAGCTCACTCCTCAGCTTTGTTGCTGTAGCCGGCTTACCCACTCTAATACCTGTAAGCTCTGCGACACTCAGACACCCCTGGTCCTTCTGTGACTCTGCGGGACCTGGGGTTACGCTGACCCTGTGTGGGCTTTCCCCTGGTTTAGCCTCTGGAGCGATATCCCTCCATGAAGCAGACTTTTAAAAGGCCTGATTTTGTGCTCCGTTGCTCCACCGCTTGCCAGGAGCCGGCCCCTCCCCCCGCAGTCTATCTTCCCGTCACTTTGGATTCACTCCTCCACAGGTCCTACCTTTCTGAAAGTGGTCGATTTTCTGTTTCTAGAATTGTTGCTCTTCTTCTCTTTGATTTCCCGTTGGATGTAGGTGCTCGCAAAGGTTAGATAAGCTATATGGCTGATCTCCTGCTACCTGATGTCATCTCAACCTGCTACTTCTCCACCATCTTGATTTCTCCATCCTAAAAATGATATTATAATAGTGAAGTAATGGGACAGGTGGTAGCTACGCTTGTGCTGAATATTGCATAATGAAGAAACTTGTTAAATCACTAAGTTGTACACCTGAAACTAATATAACATTGTGTGTCAACAACACTCAATTTTTTAAATGTCAAAGAACACACAAAAAATGTCATGTGAGTGCACTTTCACATTTTTATTTGTGCTGTATCTACTCCATGACCTGGAATTTCCTCATTGCTTCTCTCAACTCCATCTATCTACATGTTTCTCAGACTTTAATGTTCATATCACATCACACCTTCTCCAGATGTTTTTCCTAATATTTGACACCACCACGAGCTCACTGTGGTGGCCTCCTCTGACCTGAGAGTCTGTACCACTCATTTTGTTTTTAGCATCAACAGTGGTAAGCAGTGACCTCTTCCTTACCTCTAGACACTGACCATTGTCTACAGTGGACACATACTAAGTGTCTGATTTAGGCTACGTATGTGTTTTGTTTGGCTTGCTCAGGGTTTAAAATTAAGCCAATATGTTTTAAATTTGGAGATCTAACATTTTAAAAAATCAACATTTTTGTTTGCTTTTGACACTCAGAAGATTTGGCAATCCTGGGTTTGCATTTTTACTTGCCAACAATTGACTGGAATTGAGTAGTACTTGCTCCCCCCCCCCCATTTAGATTGGCTATTTACCCTATACCTGTCCTTCCTTATTTACCTATATTACCTGTTTAACTTCTGGGTGTTTGAATTTGGAACCTGTATTCTTAGATCTAGGACAACTATTTGAATTTTCCTTTCTTGACTGACTTCACTGGACTTGTCTTTTCCCAGAAATACTTTCTCAATCATAATAGCTCTGTTCACCTCAAGTAAATCAACCATTTTATTGCTTCTTATGTTGATATAATCCTTTATTTTCTCCCCAAATTCTAGATATACACTGTCTAATGCAGTGCTTACCACAATTATGGAGGCTGAGGTGTGACACTATATGCCATCTATGAGCTAGAGAACCAGGAAATCCAGTAGTATAATTCATTCCCTGTCTAAAGGCCTGAGAACCAGGAGAATCAATGGTGAAACTTTTAGTCTGAGGCTGAAGCCTTGAGAAGTGAGAGAGAGGGATCTGTTGGTATAAGTCCTGAAAGCTGAAGGCCTGAGAACTAGAAGCTATGATGTCCAAGAGCAAGAGAAACTGAAAGTCCCAACTCAAGAATATAGAGAGGTTCCATTTCATGATGGTGATGTAGGACAATCCTGAACTCAAGTTCTCCCATGGATATACTGAACCTATCTCTACAGATGAAACATTTTCCTCTGAAGAAACCCAAAACTAGCTGAGCAATTCCTCAAGTCAAGCAAATGAGGAAAAACAACCACATCCAAATGTGTAAATGTGGGTGAAATAATCCTGTCATAAATCCCACAATCAGGAAGGAACTCATAACTCCAAGTATCTCCTTAAAAAGTGAAAGGCTTGAATCCCACATTTGTCACCCCAACTTTTAAGACCTGCACCTGAGAGATGGGCCTGCAAAAATTCTAGTTTCTGAAGCCAAGAGGCTTGTGTCTATGACACCCATAAGTCTATAGCAAATTGAGAAATACTTCTTACAGGGTTCACATATATTCACCCAGCTATCCCCCAGGGCCCAGTGCAGAGACAATTGACTGCAATGTTCCCAGTTTGTATGAAAGAAGGTTATTTTCTTATCTTAAAGCTTTGACATGAGGGGCAAGCATTTACTTTAACATATGGCTAGAGGTCTGCTGAAATACTCTCCAAAAACCCTGAAAGCCAGTAGGTACAATCTTCACATTCTCTGCCTTGTTCCAGGTCCCCAGTAACTTCCAGAAAGGAGCTTGTGGACACATCTGGATCCCTTATTTTTGTGTCTGCTGCCCAGAAGAAATCCCTTGATTGCCTGGCTCTGGTTGCTATCAGGGCTTACATTCAAGGGTCCAACAGAACCATAACAGAGAGTTCTTAAACAACTATACCCCAGGGCATCACAGAGACAAGAGACTGAAACATTCAGTCTTCTGTGAAAGATTCATATTAGCTTATTTTCAAGACTGTGGTCTAAGGGAGAGGCTTAGTAATTAAACACACATCTAACGTGTCAACTATAACCCTCTCTACACATCTCAGATGGTGGGCGCTATCTGTGTGCATTCCCTCTGCTTCACTCCAAGTTCCCAGTATTGTCTGAGAAAAAAGCTTGTGTACACCACTGGTGCCCCAGTTTTTATGGCTGCTGACCATATGACACATCCTTTGGTAGCCTGTCTCTGATGTCGAGTGTGTTGGGCTTGTCTTTCTAGGTTCAGTGGGATAGTTGCAAACAAAGAAGCCATTCTTTTATATATATATATATAGATAGATAGATAGATAGATAGATAGATCTATATATATCTAGATATATATTTCTTTTTTTTTCAGTGTTCCAAGATTCATTATTTATACATCACACCCAGTGCTCTATACAATACATGCTTTCCTTAATACCTACCACCAGGCTCACCCATCTCTCCACCTTCTCCCCTCCAAAATCCTCAGTTTGTTTAGCAGAATCCACAGTCTTTCATGCTTCAACTCTCCCTCCAACTTACCCCAATTCAGTTTTGCTTTCCTTCTCCTAATGTCCTCCATGCTATTCCTTATGTTCTACAAGTAAGTGAAACCAAATGGTAATTGACTTTCTCTGCTTGACTTATTTCACTTAGCATAATCACTTCCACTCCCATCCATGTTGATACAAAAGCTGGGTTTTCATCCTTTCTGATGGAGGCATAATATTCCATTGTATATATGGACCATATCTTCTTTATCCACTCATCTGTAGAAGGGCATCTTGGCTCTTTCCACAGTTTGGTGATTGTGGCCATTGCTGCCATGAGCACTGAGGTACAGATGGCCCTTCTTTTCACTACATCTGTATCTTTGGGGTAAATATCCAGTAGTGCAATTGCAGGGTCATAAGGTATCTCTATTCTTAATTTTTTGAGGAATCTGCATACTGTTTTCCGAAGTGGCTGCACCAACTTGCATTCCCACTAACAGTGTAAGAGGGTTCCCCTTTCTCCATCTCCTTTCCAACACTTGTTGTTTCCTGTCTGGTGTAAGGTGGTATCTCAATGTGGTTTTAATTTGAGTTTCCCTGATAGTTAAAGATTATGAACATTTTTTCATGTGTCTGTTAGCCATTTGTATGTCTTCTTTGGAGAAGTGTCTGTTTATGTCTTATGCCTATTTTTTTTTACATGATTATCTGTTTTTTGGGTGTTGAGTTTGAAGAGTTCTTTATAGATCTTGGATATCAGCCCTTTGTCTGTAGTGTCCTTTGCGAATAACTTCTCCCATTCCGTGGGTTGCCTTCTTTTTTTGTGGACTAATTCCTTTGCTGTGCAGAAGGTTTTAATCTTGATGAACTCCCAGAAGTTCATTTTTTGCTTTTGTTTCCTTGGCCTTTGGAGAAGTATCTTAAAAGAAGTTGCTGTGGCCAATGTTGAAGAGGTTCTGCCTATGTTCTCCTCTAGGATTTTGATAGATTCCTGCCTCACATTGAAGTCTTTCATCCATTTTGAGTTTATCTTTGTGAATGGTGTGAGAGAATGGTTGACTTTCATTCTTCTGTATATAGCTGTCCAATTTTCCCAGCACCATGTATTAAAGACTTTTTTCCACTGGATATATTTTCCTGCTTTGTCAAAGATCATTTGATCATAGAGTTGAGGGTCCATATCTGGACCCTCTATTCTGTTCCATTGGTCTATATGTCTGTTTCTGTTCCAGTACCATGCTGTCTTGGTGATCACAGCTTTGTAGTAAAAGCTTGAAATCAGGCAACGTGATACCCCCAGTTTTGTTTTTCTTTTTCAACATTTCCTTAGCGATTCAGGGACTTTTCTGGTTATAAACAAATTTTAGGATTGTTTATTTCAGCACTTTGAAAAATACTGGTAGAACTCTGATCAGGATGGAATTGAAAGTATCGATGGCTCTGGGCAGTATAGACATTTTAACAATGTTTATTCTTCTGATCCATGAGTATGGAATGCTTTTCCATCTTTTTGTGTCTTCAATTTCTTTCATGAGTGTTCTGTAGTTCCTTGAGTACAGATTCTTTGCCTGTTTGATTAGGTTTATTCCAAGGTATCTTATGGTTCTTGGTGCTATAGAAAATGGAGTCAGTTCTCTAATTTCCCTTTCTATATTTTCATTGTTAGTGTATAAGAAAGCAACTGATCGCTGTGCACTGATTTTGTATCCTGTTACATTACTGAATTGCTGTATGAGTTCTAGGAGGTTGGGGGTGGAGTCTTTCCGGTTTTCCATATAAAGTATCATGTCATCTGCAAGGAGAGAGAGATTTACTTATTCTTTGCCAATTCAAATACATTTTATTTCTTTTTGATGTATGATTGCTGTTGCTAGGACTTCTAGTACAATGTTGAAAAACAGTGGTAAGAGTGAGCATCCTTGTCCTGTTCCTGATCCTAAGGGAAAATCTCTCATCATTTCCCCATTGAGAATGATATTCACTGTGGGTTTTTCATAGATAGATTTTACGAAGTTGAGGAATTTTCCCTCTATCCCCATACTTTGAAGCATTTTAATCAGGAACGGATGCTGGATTTTGTCAAATGATTTTTCTGCATCAATTGAGAAGACCATGTGGTTCTTCTCTCTTCTCTTATTGATTTTCTCTATCACACTGATTGATTTGTGAATGTTGAACCAACCTTGCATCTCGGGGATAAATCCCACCTGATCATGTTGGATAATCTTTTCAATGTACTGTTGGGTCCTATTACCTTGGATCTTGTTTTGAATCTTGGCATCCATATTCATCTGTGATAATGGTCTGAAATTTTCCTTTTTGATGGGATTTTTGTCTGGTTTAGGGGATCAGGGTAATGCTGGCTTCATAGAAAGAGTCTGGAAGTTTTCCTTCTGCTTAATTTTCTGAAACAACTTCCGGAGAATAGGTATTATTTCCTCTTTGAATGTTTGGTAGAATTCCACAGGTCCTGGCCTCTTGTTTTTTGAGAGGTTTTTGATCACTGCTTCAATCTCGTTACTAGATATTGGTCTATTCAAGTTGTCGATTTCTCCCTGTTTCAGTCTTGGAAGTTTATAGGTTTCCAGGAATCATCCATTTCTTCTAGGTTGCTTAACTTACTGGCATATAATTGTTGATAATTTCTGATTATTGTTTCTATTTCCTTGGTGTTAGTCATGGTCTCTCCCCTTTCATTCATAATTTTATTTATTTGGGTTCTTTCTCTTTTCTTTTGGGTAAGTCTGGCCAGTGGTTTACCAATTTTATTAATTCTTTCAACAAACAAGCTTCTAGTTTCCTTAGTGTGTTCTACTATATCTCTAGTGTGTAACTCATTGATCTCTGCTCTAATCTCAATTATTTCCTTCATTGTGCATGGGGTTGGCTTAATTTGTTGTTGATTTTCCAGTTCTTTAAGATGTAAAGAGAGTTAGTTTAATCTGGATTTTTAAATTTTGTTTGAGTGAGGCTTGGATGGCTATGTATTTTCCCCCTTAGGACTGTCTTTGCACTGTCCCATAGGTTTTGGACTGATGTGTCTTCATTCTCATTGATTTCCATGATTTTTTTACATTATTTTTTGATTTCCTGGTTGATCCAAACATTCTTCAGCAGGATGGTCTTTAGCTTCCAAGTGTTTGAATTCCTTCCAAACTTTTCTTGTGGTTGAGTTTCGTTTCAAAGCATTGTGGTCTGAGAATATGCAGGAACTAATCTCAGTCTTTTGGTATCAGCTGAAAACTGATTTGTGACCCAGTATGTTGTCTATTTGGGAGAAAGTTCCATGTGCACTCGAAAAGAGTGAGTGTTCTATTGTTTTAGGGTGGAGTGTCCTTTATATATCTATGAGGTTCATCTGGTCCAATGTATCATTCAAAACTCTTGTTTCTTTATTGATTTTCTTTTTTTTCTTTTTTTTATTTTTTACACTTTAAGTTTTAATATATATCTCCAATACATATGAAATATACAAAATATATATATACATCTTTTAAATTGATTTCAATCAAATAAAACCTCCCATTGAATTTCCATAGTTAATTAGTATATGTGCTGCTGAAGCAAGCACAGAATTCCAGTTAATTAAATGCTAGGATGTATCAATTGTTAATTCTCATAGTTTATTAAAATAGTTTTTATTAATTCTAATCAAAATTATCTTTTTTTAATAAATTAATTTATTTATTTTCAGAAAAACAGTATTTATTATTTTTTCACCACACCCAGTGCTCCATGCAATTCATGCCCTCCATAATACCCACCACCCGGTACCCCAACCTCCCACCCTCCAGCCACTTCAAACCCCTCAGATTGTTTTTCGGAGTCCATAGTCTCTCATGGTTCACCTCTCCTTCCAATTTCTCCCAATTCCATTTATTGATTTTCTGCTTAGAAAACTTATTACTTCCAGTCCCGTCCATGTTGCTACAAAAGTTGGGTATTCATCCTTTCTGATGGAGGCATAATACTCTATCCCCAGGGGTACAGGTCTGTGAATCACCAGGTTTACACACTTCACAGCACTCACCAACAATCTGAGGGTTTTGAAGGGACGGGGGCTGGGAGGTTGGGGTACCAGGTGGTGGGTATTATAGAGGGCACGGATTGCATGGAGCACGGGGTGTGGTGCAAAAATAATGAATACTGTTATGCTGGAAATAAAAATAAAAAAATAAAAAAAAAGAAAGGAAAAAAAAAAAACTTATTACTGAGAGTGGCATGTTAAGATCCCCTACAATTAATGTATTCATATCAATATGACTCTTTATTTTGGTCAACAGTTGGCTTATGTACTTGGCTGCTCCCATTTTGGGGGCATAAATATTTACAGTTGTTAGATCTTGGTGGATAGACATTTTAAGAATGAGGTAGTGTCCTTCTGTATCTCTGACTACAGTCTTTAGCTTAAAATCTAATTTATCTGGTCTGAGAATCACTACTACAGCTTTTTTTGAGGCCCATTGACATGAAAGATGTTTCTCCATCCCTTCCCTTTCAGTCTGGATGTATCTTTAGGTTCCAAATGTGTCTCTTGTAGACAGCATATGGACAGGTCCTGTCATTTTATCCAACCTGCAACCCTGTGATGTTTTATGGGAGCATTTAGGCCATTCACGCTGAGAGTGATTAATGAAAGATAAGTTTTCATTGACATCATGTTGCTTGTGGTGTCCTTGTTTCTACAGATTGTCTCTGTAAATTTCTGTTCTATGTCACTCTTGGGTTCTTTCTTCTTTTATAACCCCCCCCCTTAATATTTCTTGTAGTGCCAGTTTAGTGGTCACATCTCTTTTAAACCTTGCCAGTCTTGGAAGATCTTTATCTCTCCACTCATTCTGAATGTCAGCCTTTCCAGATAAAGTATTCTTGCCTGCGTGTTCTTCTCATTTAGTGCCCTGAATATGTCTTGCCAGCCCATTCTGGTTTGCCAGGTTTCTATGGACAGGTCTGATGTTATTCTGATGATCCTTCCTCTGGACATAAGCAATCTCTTCCCCTAGCTGCCCTTAAGACCTCCTGTCTGAATTTATGATTTGTGAATTTCACAATTCAGTGTGTGGAGGTCTTTCTAGACTTGTTGATCTTGGGGATTGTCCTCTCTGCCTCTAGGACATGAACACTTATTCCATTCCCCAGATTAGGGAAATTTTCATCCAGTATGTGTTCAGCTATATCTTCTAATCTTTCTTTCTCCATTCCCTCAGGGATCCCAATAAGTCTGACAGTGAAAAGGTTCATGGTATCATTTATTTCCCTAATTCTATTTTCATGCCTTCCAGATTGTTTGTTCCTGGCCTCCTCCTGATCCTTCTTTTCTATCAGTTTGCCTTTTAGATCACTAATTTGATCTTCAGCCTTGGTTACCCTAGCTGTTAGAATATTTAGATTAGATTGGATCTCATTGATAACATTTTTAACTTCTGCCAGACCAGCTCTCACTTCTGCCCTTAGAGATTCTATGTTGCCACTAATGGCCTTCTCCAACCTACCCATTGCCTGGATAATCATTACCCTGAATTCCATTTATGACATATTGTTTATGTCCATATCCTACCATTCTGTGGCAGAGATCAGTCTCTGATTTTTTCCTCTGTTGGGTGTTCCCCCTCCTATATGTATGGGGGTTGTATAGCTAAACATATCAACCATGTTCCAGTGAAGGTGCACCTCTCCACTGATGATATGACCCCATAGAGATCCAGAAGTATAATATCTTACATCTCAGCCTGATTTTCATGGGTGTTTAGAGTGTTCTGGTAGATATTTATCTCAATTCAGGGAACTGGTTAAAACAAGGTCTTCTACTTCTCTACCATTTTGCCCCTTCTCTCTCAAAGAAACAATTCTTGAAAAGGCTCAGAGAAAGAAGAGATAAATTTCCACCTCCTATTCCTCCTTTGACAAGTGTATGTTTGGATATTTCAAAAGCTGCTTCATGAGAATCTGGCTTCCAGTGAGCCTGACTCTAGATGCTGATTGAGATTTATCCCTATGGGACACTGACAGGTCCTGGCACACCCTCAACTATGGCAAAGTGAAGTTGTTTGGATAATCACATAGGATAATCACAAAGAGAAACAACCAAGAGCTAGGGCAAGGATGAACAATAATTTTCATACCCTACACAAGGTCATTACTTTAAAATTGGTAGAAGTAGCTGTTTTTTCTAACGAATACAAAACAAAACAGAATTAAGGACAGTGAAGAACAGGGGAATATGTTCCAAACAAAGAACAATATAAAACATCAAAAAAGACTGCAATGAAATAAAGAGATTTACCTGATAAAGAGTTCAAAGTACTGGTAATAAATATAATCACTGAGGTTGGAAAGACAATACATGAACAAAGTATTTAAAGGAGATGGGATATATAAGAAAGTGCCAAATGGAAGTCACAGGGCTGAATAATACAATAACTACTGAAAAATACAGTATAAGTGTTAAATAACAGATTAGAGGAAACAGAAAAAAAGGGACAATTAACTCAAAAGCAAGGAAGTAGAACTTATCCATCAGATTAGCCACAAGAAAAAAATGTAAAAGAATGAATATAGTTTAAGGGCTTATGAAATAACACTAAGTGGAACAACACTTTAATTATATTGATCCCAGAAGGAGAAGAAAGAGAAAGGGGGCAGAAAAATTATTTGAAGAAATAATGACTGAAAATGTCCCTAAACAGACATCCAGATCCAGGAAGCCCTGAGAGTTCAAATCATGATGAATCCAAAGAGGACCACTCCAAGATACATTATAATTATAGTGTCAAAAGTTACAGACAAGGAAGGAATATTAAAAGAAGAAAGAGAAAAACAACTTGTTATGTGCAAAGAAACTCCATAAGATTACTAGTGGATTTTTTTTTTAATTTTTTATTTTTTATAAACATATATTTTTATCCCCAAGGGTACAGGTCTGTGAATCACCAGGTTTACACACTTCACAGCATTAGTGGATTTTTGAGCAGTCACTTAGCAGGCCAGAATTGAGTGGTGAATAAATTCAAAATGCTGAAATAGGGGCACCTTGGTGTCTCAGTCCTTAAGCATCTGCCTTTGACTCAGGTCATGATCTCAGGGTCCTAGGATCGTGCTCTGGATTGAGCTTCCTGCTCATCAGGGAGCCTGCTTCTCCCTCTCCTATTCCCCCTGCTTATATTCCCTCTCTCACTGTCTCTCTCATTGTCAAATAAATAAATAAAATCTTATTTTAAAGTGCTGAAAGAAAAGAACTGTCACTGAGAAATACTCTTCTTACCAAAGCTGTTCATAATTGAAGGAGAGAGAGAGAGTTTTCCAGACCAACAGAAGTAAAAGGAGCTTATTACCACCAGATCAGCCTTACAGGAAATGTTAAAGTTAAAATAAAAGAGCACAAATTAGTAACAGGAAAACATATGAAAGTGTAAATCTCACTGGCAAATGTAAATATACTTTAAAACTCAGAGTAATGTTGTGAAGGTGCTTAGTTAATCACTTATAAAAGTATAGTATAAAGGATAAAAGACAAAAGTAGTAAAAATAACTATAATTACAATAATTTATTAATATATATACAGGATAATAGATGTAAAATTATAACATTCAAAACATAAAATAAGAGGGGGAATAAAAATGTAGAGCTTTAGAATTCATTCCAACTTAAATTGTTATCAGATTAAAATAACTATTATATACAAGTTGTTTCATGTAACCCTCATGGTAACCACAAACCAAAAACCTATAGTAGAAACACAAAAGATAAAGAGAAAGAAATGTAAGCATACCACCACAGAAAATCATCAAAGCACAAAGGAAGAGAGCAGAAGAACAAGAAAGAAACAAAGAATCACAAAAAGCATGAAAACAGTGATTCTGTACCTATCAATAGTTACTTTAGATGTATATGTTCCAATCAAAAGACAAAGATTGGCTGAATGCATTAAAAAAACAATGATCCATGTATTTGCTGCCTACAAAAGATGTATACAGGATATTTCATCTTAAAGTAACAATATAATTGCAAATGAAACATTCTGGATGGAGAGATCACATGTTAAGTCATAAGACAAGTCATAATAAAATTAAGTAGATTGAATTCATATCAAATATCTTTTAAAAACACAATGGTATAACACTAGAGATCAATTACAGATGAAAATAGAAAATTCACAAATATGTGGAGATTTAAATACTGTGTTACTGAACAATCAATGGGCCAAAGAAGAAATAAAAGGGGAAATCAAGAAATATCTTGAGAAAAACTAAAATGGAAATGCCACATACCAAAAGTTACAGAATTCAAAATCAATATACAAAAATCTGTTGCATACCTATACAATAATAATGAATTATCAGAGAGAGAAAGCAAGAAAACATTCCCATTTACAACTACATCAGAAGCATAAAATACCTAGGAATGTACTTAGACAATGAGTTTAAAAACCTCTTACACTGAATACTGTAATACATTCATGAATCAAGTTGAAGAAGACAGAAGTAAGTTGAAAAATATACCATGCTTATGAAATGGAAGAATTAGTATTATTAAAATGCCCATACTACACAAAGTAATCTACAAATTCAAAGCAATCCCAATGAAAATTCCACTGGCAGTATTTACAGAAACAGAAAAAAATTCTAAAATTTGTGTTGATTCACAGAAGAACACAAATAACCAAAGCAATCTTGAGAAAGGAACACAAAGGTAGAAACATCACACTTCCTTATTTCAAACTATTTTACAGAGTTATAATAATTAAAACAGTATGGTATTAGCATAAAAACAAACACCTAGATCAATGGAACAGAGTAGAAGGCCCAGAAACAAAACCACGTATATATGGTCTATTAACTTATGACAAGGGAGCCAGGAGTATACAATGGAGAAAGAAGTTTCTTCACTAAATGGTGTTGGGAAAACCGGACCATCACATGTATAGAATGACATTTGATAACTATCTTATACTACACACACACACACACACACACACACACACACACACACACCAAACCCTCAAAATGTATTAAGGACTTGATCAAAACCATGAAACCCCTAGAGGAAAACATATAGGCCAAACTCTTTGATATTGGTCTCCACAGTGGTTTTTAGGATTTTACACCAAAAGCAAAGGCAAAAAAATCAAACTAAACCAAACAAAAAACAATAAGTAAGGCTAAATCTAATGAAAAATTTGCACAATAAAGTAAACCATCAACAAAATGAAAATGCAACCTCTAAATTGTGATCAAATATTTGCAAATTATGTATCAGATAAAAAGTTAATATCCAAATATATTAACACTTTAACAGACCTGGAGGCATCAAAATTCCTGAATTCAAGCTGTATTACACAACTGTAATCATCAAGACAGTAAGGTACTAGCACAGAAACAAACACATAAATAATGGAAGGGAATAATATAAACCAGAAATTGACTCTCAACTCTATGGTCAAGTAATCCTTGATATAGCAGGAAAGAATATCCAATGGAAAAAAGTTAGTATCTTCAACAAATTGTGTTAGGAAAATTGGACAGCTAGATGTAGAAGAATGAAGCTTGGGCTACTTTCTGACACCATCACAAAAGTGAATTCAAAATGTATGAAATACCTAATTGTAAGAGAGGAATCCATCAACATCCTAGAAGGGAACACAGGCAGCAACTTCTCTGACTTCAGCTTCAGCAAGTTCTTGCTAAACATGTCTTGAAAGGCAAGGGAAACAAAAGCAAAGAAGAACTGTTGAGACTTCATCAGAATAAAAGGCTTTTGCACAGCAAAGGAAACAATCAATAAAACTGAAAGGCAAACTATGGAATGGGGGAAGATATTCGCAAGTGACATATTATATAAAGGGCTAGTATCCAAAATCTATAAAGAACTTATCAGTACCATGCTGTTATAAAGATCATAGTTTTGTAATACCGCTTGAAGTCAGGTATCACTATGCCCCCAGCTTTGGTTTTCTTTTTCAACATTTTCCTGGTGATTCAGGGTCTTTTCTGGTTCCATACAAATTTTAGGATTGTTTGTTCCAGCTCTGTAAAAAATGTCAATGGTATTTTGATAGGTATCGCATTGAATGTATGGACTGTTCTGAGTAGCATAGAAATTTAACAATATTTGTTCTTCCAGTCCATGAGCATGGAGTCTTTTTCCATCTCTTTGTGTCTTCCTCAGTTTCTTTCTTTCAGAAATGTTCTGAGGTTTTAAGAGTACAGATCCTTCATTGGGAAGGGTATGTGCTATGGTGAGTGCTGTGAAGTGTGTAAGCCTGACAATTCACAGACCTGTATCCCTGGGGCAAATAATACATTATATGTTAATTTTTTAAAAAGAGTACAGATCCTTTACCTCTTCCATTAGGTTTGTTCCTAGGTATCTTATGGGTTTTGGTGAAGTTGTGAATGGGATCAATTTCTTAATCTCTCTTTCTTCAGTCACATTGTTAGTGAACAGAAATGTAACTGATTTCTATGCTTTGATTTTGTATCCTGTGACATTGTTGAATTGCTTTCCAAGTTCTAGTAGTTTGGGGGTGGAGTCTTGGGTTTTCCACATAAAGGATCATGTCATCTGTGAAGAGTGAGATTGCCAATTTAAATACCTTTTATTTCTTTTTGTTGTCTGACTGCTGTTGCTAGGACTTCTACTACTATGTTGAACAAAAGGGGCGAGAGTGGGCCTTCTTGTCATGTTCCTGATCTTAAGGAAAAGGCTCTCATCTTTTCTCCATTGAGAATGATGTTCACTGTGGGCTTTTCACTGATGGTTTTTATGAAATTAGGGAATTTTCCCTCTATCCCTACACTCTGAAGAGTTTTAATCAGGAAAGGATGCTGTATTTTGTCAAATGCTTTTTACTGCACCAATTGAGAGGACCATGTGGTTCTTCTCTCTTCTCTTATTAATGTGTTCCATCACATTGATAGATTTGCAGATGTTGAACCACCCTTGCATCCCAAGAATAAATCCCACCTGGTCGTGGTAGATAATCCTTTCAATCTACTGTTGGATCCTATTAGCTAAGATCTTGTTGAGAATCTTGGCATTCATATTCATCATGGATATTGGTCTGAAATTATCCATTTTGGTAGAGTCTTTGTCTGGTTTGGGGATCAAGATAATACTGGCCTCATAGAATGAGTCTAAAACTTTTCCTTCTGTTTCTATTTTTTGAAACAGCTTCAGGAGAACAGGTATTCTTTCTTCTTTGAATGTCTGGAAGAGTTCCCCAGGGAATCCATCAGGTCCTGTACTCTTGTTTTTGTGATGCTTTTGTTGATCATTTCAATCTCATTACTGGTTATTGGTCTCTTCAGGTTGTCAGTTTCTTCCTGTTTCAGTTTTGGTAGTTTATAGACTTCAGGAAGGCATCCATTTCTTTCAGGTTGCTTAATTTTTTGGCATATAGTTGTTGATAATAATCTCTAGTAATTGTTTTCTGTTTCTTGGTGTTAGTCATGATCTCTCCCCTTTCATTCATAATTTTATTAATTTGGGTCATTTCTCTTTTCTTTTGGCTAAGTCCAGCCAGTGGTTTATTGATCTTATTAATTTTTTCAAAGAGAAATTAGGGAATCGATTCCTTTACAATAGCACCAAAACCCATAAAATACATTGGAATAAACCTAACCAAAAAGGTGAATGATCTATGCTCTAGAAACTACAGAACACTTACAAAAGAAATGGAAAAAGTCACAAAAAGATGGAAAAACATTCCATGCTTGTTGATCAGAAGAATAAACACCATTAAAATGTCTATGCTGCCCAGAGCAATTCATACTTTCAACATCATCCTGATGAAAATACCAGTGGCATTTTTCAAGGTGTTGGAACAAATAATCCTAAAACTTGTGTGGAACCAGAAAATACCCTGAATCACCAAGGAAATGTTGAAAAAGATAAAGCTGGAGCATCACGTTGCCTGATTCCAAGCTATATTACAATGTTGTGATCACCAAGACAACATGGTACTGGCACAAAAACAGACACATAGATCAGTGGGGCAGAACAGAGAGCCCAAATATTGACTCTCAACTGTATGGCCAACTGATCTTTGACAAAGCAGGAAAAAAATAGCCAATGGAAAAAAAGCCAGTTTCTTCAATAGATGGTGCTGGGAAAATTGGACAGCTATATACAGAAGAATGAAACTCAACCATTCGCTTACACCATACACAAAGATAAACTCAAAATTAATGAAAGACTTCAATGTGAAAGAGGAATCCATCAAAATCCTAGAAGAGTACCCAGGCAGTTACTTCTTCGACATCGGCCCCAGCAACTTCTTTCAAGACATGTCTGCAAAGGCAAATGAAACAAAAGGAAAAATGAACTTTCAGAACTTCATCAAGATCAAAAGTTTTTGCACAGCAAAGGAGATAGTCCACAAAACAAAGAGGCAATCCATGGAATGGGAGAAGATATTTGCAAATGACACTAGAAATAAAGAGCTGATAGCCAAGATCTGTAAAGAACTTCTCAAACCCAACACCCAAAAAACAAATAATCATGTCAAAAAATGGGCAGAAGACATGAACAGACTCTTCTCCATACAAATGGCTAACAGACGCATGAAAAAATGTTCACCATAATTAGCCATCAGGGCAATTTAAATCAAAACCACCTTGAGATACCACCTTACATCAGTTAGAATGGCAAGAGTTGACAAGGCAAAAACCAACAAATGTTTGAGAGGTTGTGGAAAAGGGGGAAACCTCTTACACTGTTGGTGGGAATGCAAGTTGGTATAGCAATTTTGGAAAACGGTCTGGAGGTTTCTCAAAAAGTTAAAAATAGAGCTACTCTTTGACCTAGAAATACCCATTACTGGATATTTCCCCCAATGATACAGATGTAGTGAAAAGAAGGGCCACATGCACCCCAATGTTCATAGCAGCAATGTCCATAGTAGCCAAACTGTGTAAGGAGCCAAGATGCCCTTCAACATACAAATGGATAAAGAAAGTGTGGTCCATATATGTAACAGAATATTACTCAGCCATCAGAAAAGATGAATACTCAACTTTTGCATCAACATGGATGGACCTGGAGGCGATTATGCTAAGTGAAATAAGTCAAACAGCGAAAGTGAATTATCATATGGTTTCACTTATTTGTGAAACAGGAATAGCATGGAGGACATTAGGATAAAGAAGGGGAAAATGAAGTAGGTTTGAGTAATCAGAAGAGGAGAAGAACCATGAGAGAATATGGACTCTAGGAAACAAACTGAGGGCTTTATAGGGGAGGGGTGGTGGGGAGATGTGTTAGCCAAATGATGTATATTAAGGAGGGCACATATTGCATGGAGCACTAGGTGTTATACGAAAACAATGAGTCATAGAACACTACATCAAAAACTACTGATGTGCTGTATGGTGACTAACATAATATAATAATTTTAAAAATTCCAGAATAGCTGCTGAGGTGGAGGAACTAACAGGTTATTGAGGGAAAGAGCCCGAGAATTTGAGAGATCAAGATGCTGAATCAATTGTCTACGTGGTTGCTCAAGTTGTTAAGAACAAGGACAGGAGTAGTGGTTGGGAAGTGAAGAAAGCTCAGTTTATAAAGCCATCATTCTCGACTAGAGAGAGTGGCATGGGTTCTATAGATGACAACAACAAAGAGGAGCAAGAGAGGGGCTTAATTTTGTGATTTCTTGCAATCAGCAGGATTATAACCTGGAGGGTTTTTTTTTTTTTAGATTTTATTTATTTATTTGACAGAGGGAGAGAGATCACAAGTAGGCAGAGCAGCAGGCAGAGAGAGGAGAGGAAGCAGGCTCTCCGCTGAGTAGAGAGCCCAATGTGGGGCTTAATCCCAGGACCCTGAGATCATGACCTAAGCTGAAGGGGGAGGTTTAACCCACCATGCCACCCAGGCACCCCAAGGTCAGTGGGCTTGGCTGGAATAGAGCCTGAAGGGCACAGCCTTGCTTCTGGAGGAAGGCAGGCAAACAACTTGGGGATGTGTTATGGTGTGAATTTCAGGTGGTACAATGGAACAACTGAATGTTCTGGACACCAATGTCATAGGGATATCAGATGTTTTATTGGCACCTGTACTTTTTCATTTTCATTTGGATGTTTTGGCATAGTGTGGGGAGGGCTACAAATACAGAGTTAAAAGAAGAAACAAAACACCCTCTTTACTTTCTGAGGAATATCCAATGTTAATTATGTTACAATATGCTTAATGTGCCACCACTGGAAATGGCAAACATTTAAAGAACAAAGAAATCAAGATACTCCAGGGCTAGTAGGAATGATAAGTGAAAAATATACCAATAAGTCAAGTGTATCTTTGACAGCTGGGGAAGGAGTTTCACTCCAGGCAGATCACACAGAGGTTTTGCCTGGAGACCATAAAGAAGGAAGTCCCAAGCTACTAAGGGAAACAGAGTTGTAACTGGACTCACTTAGCAAAAATAAAATTTAGATAAAGTGAGAAATATAAGCATTTAGATAAAGTGAGAAATATAAGCATCAAATCAGTTAATGGATTTTCCCAAGGGTCACCCAAATCACTCAAGTATATTTTCTTCAAATCCCTTATTCTTTCCATTAGACTACTAAGTGGCAGCCATTTTGTGTTAATCAATATGCACAGGGAAGACAACCAATACCAAATCTATTAACCAAGTAAGTTTTCTGCTCCCCTAATGAATGGTTATTTATTCTTTTAAATTTGGGAAGTGGGCATGCATGTATGGATTTTTCCAACAGATGCTGATAACAAACAGTAATAGGCTCTCAAAGCATGTATCCCTGGAATTTTCATGATATAACTCTAACATTTCAAATTTATATGGGCAAAGAATTTGGGCCATATTTTAGTGTAAGTATAAATAGCACAAAACTAAGCACTTCAGATATAACAAAGAGGTTGTCAAACACTTTGAACTTATGGCTTATGAATAACTACCACCAACTTTTCAAAAGCCTAAATAGAAAGCATCAAAGATGGTGGTGAATCAGGAAGACCCTGGGCTCACCTTGTCCCATGAACACAACTAGATAACCATCAAATCATTCTAAATACTCCAGAAATAGGCCTGAAGACTGACAGAACAAATTCCACAGCTAAAGGGAGAGAAGAGGCCACCTTGACGAAGTTAAAGACATGATTTAAGAAGTACAAAGACGGAGGGGAAGAGTCAAGATGGCAGAGAAGTAGCAGGCTGAGATGACATCAGGTAGCAGGAGATGAGCTGATAGTTTATCAAACCACTCCAAATACCTACAATTCCAACAGGATATCAAAGAGAAAAAGAGCAGCAATTCTAGAAACAGAAAGTCGACCACTTTCTGAAAGATAGGACCTGGGGAGACCTGAATCCAAAGCGATGGAAAGATAGACCGTGAGGGGAGGGGCCTGCTCCCAGCAAGCAGCAGAGCAACAGAGCACAAAATCCGAATTTTTAAGTCTGCTCCACTGAGGGACATCACTCCAGAGGCTAAGCCAGGGTGAAGCCCCAGTGGGGACAGAGTGGTCTCAGGTCCCACGGGGTCACAGAAGGATCAGGGTGTCTGAGTGTTGCAGAGCTCATAGGTATTAGAGCAGGGAAGCCAGCTACAGAGACGGAGCCAAGGAGTGAGCTCTCAACTTGGGGTTAACTTAAACTGTGATCTGTGGTACAGTAAGACCACTGCTCTGAGAGCAGAGAACCCACAAGATCTGGGGAGACCCACCCCCAGAAGAGAGCAGGGATCTGCTGGGTTTGGAGATTCCAGGTGGGGCTGTGTGACAGACACAGAGACGCTTGGTCACAGGCTGGGAGAGCTCGGAGCACAGCTGGAGGCCAGGGAGATGGGAGTGATTGAGTGATTTTCTCCGAGGGTGCCTTGAGGAGTGGGGTCCTGGGTTCTCGGTCCCTCCAGGTCAGAGACTGGGAGGCCACCATTTTCATTCTCATCCTCCAGAGCTCTACAAAAAGCATTCAGGGAACAAAAGCTCCCCAAGGCAAACACGAGCAGATTACTTAGCCCGGCCCCTGGTAAGGGCAGTGCAATTCTGCCTCAGGCAAAGACACTTGAGAATCACTACAACAGGCCCCTCCTACAGAAGATCAGCAAGAAATCCATCCAAGACCAAGTTTACTTACCAAGGAGAACAAGGGAATTCCAGAGGAGGAGAAAACAAAGCATGGAATTCATGGCTTTTTCCCCATGATTTGTTTTTAAGATTTTATTTGTTTATTTGACAGAGAGAAAGATCACAAAGAGGCAGAGAGGCAGGCAGAGAGGGAGGGGGAAGCAGGCTCCCTGCTGAGCAGAGAGCTTGATGTGAGGCTCAATCCCAGGGTGCTGGGATCATGACCTGAGCCGAAGGCAGAGGCTTAACCCACCGAGCCACCCAGGCGCCCCTCCCCATGATTCTTTAGTCTTGCAAAGTTAACTAATTTTTTTCATTTTATTTTTTTCTTATGCTAAAAGTCTTTTAACTTTTACTCTTTTCTTTTTTAACATTTTTAAACTAGTTTATCTTAACAATACCTTTTATAAAAAAACTTTTTTGAACCGGCATTATTATAGTCATATTTTATTCGTCATTGTGTCTAGCTTTATTATTTGTATACACATAGGGTTTTTTCTTCTAAAAAAATTTGGAATATACCCTAAATCTAGCACAGGGCTTTGTTCTAGTCTCCAGCCTGAGCAAATTCTCTCCACTTTCTTTTTCTTTATTCTCCCAACCAATTTATCTTATCAACTCCTTTTTTAGAAAATTTTTTAAAATTTTCAACTTTATAGTCATACTCCATCCCTTCATTGTGTCTACCCCTACTGTGTGTGTCTGTGTGTGTGTGTGTGTGTGTGTGTGTATTTTTTTAAATATTTTTTTCATTCTTTATAATTTTGGGAGATAGTTTCTGCTAAGAGACCAAAATACTCCCAAAACTAAGTGGGTGACTCTGTTCTATTCACCAGTCTAATATATATATATATATATATATTATATATATATAATTTTTATTTGTTTTTTTTTTTAATTTTTTTTTCCTGAACTTCTTTTTACCTGCTTCTTTCGCCCACAATTTGGGGTCTCTTCTAATTTGGTTAAAGCACATTTTCCTGATGTCTTTGCCATCCTTTAAGTATTTTATTCACTCATTCATATATTCTTATCCAGATAAAATGACAAGGCAGAAAAACTCACCACAAAAAAAAAAAAAAAAAAAAAGAACAAGAGGCAGTACCGAAGGCTAGGGACCTAATCAATACAGACATTGGTAATATGTCAGATCTAGAGTTCAGAATGATGATTCTCAAGGTGCTAACTGGGCTTGAAAAAGGCATGGGAGATATTAGAGAAGCCCTATCTGGAGTAATAAAAGCCCTTTCTGGAGAAATAAAGGAACTAAAATCTAACCAAGTTGAAATTAAAAAAGCTATTAATGAGGTGCAATCAAAATTGGAGGATATTACTGCTAGGATAAATGAGGTAGAAGAGAGAATTCGTGATATAGAAGACCAAATGACAGAGAATAAAGAAGCTGAGCAAAAGAGGGACAAACAACTACTGGATCATAAGGGAAGAATTCGAGAGATAAGTGATACCATAAGATGAAACAACATTAGAATAATTGGGATTCCAGAAGAAGAAGAAAGAGAAAAGGGAGCAGAAGGTGTATTGGAGAGAATTATTGTAGAGAATTTCCTTACTATGGCAAAGGGAACAAGCATCAAAATCCAGGAGGTGAAGAGAACACCCCTCAAAATCAATAATAATAGGTCCACACCATTTCTCCACCTGAAGAATTTGTGACTATAAATACAATGTGGAAAGGTTTGGGATCTTGCGTTTTCTGGAGTGATTGAGCAGTAATGTATATTTGCTAGAAAAAAGTACATTTGTCAACATTTCATGAGGGTTTTAATATATGGGGGCTAAGTATCATTGAAAAATGCTGCAGATGGCTGAAATTAATTGAAAACTGGGAAGAAACATTTTGTCTGTAGTAAGCTCATTGGCAGCTTCTAAGAAGGGCATTTATTTCAGTTGAATGATAAGAAAGCTCTATGTGTTAAAAGACTCCTTTCAGATTTTCTTTTTTTAAAAAATGTGCTTTGTGAGGTACCTGGATGGCTCAGTTAGTTCAGCATCCAACTCTTGGTTGTGTCACAGTTCATGATCTCAGAGTTGTGGGATCAAGCCTTATGTGGGAATCCCAGCTCTGGGAGGTGTCTGCTAAGACCCCTAAGCATGGGGTCTGTTTAGGATTCGGTTCCTCTCCCTGTCCCCCATCCCCCAGTCATGCACATATACATCCTCTCTCTCTTTCTCTGAGATAGATAAATAAAACACAATATTAAAAAAAAAAGAATAGGTCCACACCCCATCACATGATGGTAAAATTTACAAGTCTTAGTGACAAAGAGAAAATCCTGAAAGCAGCCCGGGAAAAGAAGTCTGTAACATATAATGGTAAAAATATTAGATTGGCAGCTGACTTATCTGCAGAGACCTGGCAGGCCAGAAAGAACTGGCATGATATATTCAGAGCACTAAATGAGAAAAACATGCAGCCAAGAATACTATATCCAGCTAAGCTATCATTGAAAATAGAAGGAGAGGGGACAAGATGGCGGGGAAGTAGGAGGAGGCGCCTTTTCAACCTGTACCATAAAGTGAGCTGATTACCAACCAAAGAACTCCGATCACCCATGAAATCAGCCTGAGATCAGAATTATACACATCTGGATCTCTACAGGGGCAGAAGATGCCAATGGGCAGGTAAAGCGAAGTGGGAACGGCAAACTGATATCGGAAGATAAACAAAAGGGGGAGGGAGCCACCAGAGGTGACTGGTTGGAAAGTAATACCCCTAATACGAGTGAGAGTGCTCTGCGTCTGGGGACCAGTATTAACTTGGAGACTTGTTGAAAGCACTTCAAAAGAGCAAAAGATTGTGGGGGGGAAATTGTGGGAATTGGGGCGGCTAGGGACAGGGGCTTAAGTCCCCGGTACCAGGACAACCTCCCCTGGCACTGAGCCAGAGAGAGTGCGGCGGAGAAACCAGGTCTTGATCCCTAAGCCGCCAGCGCACCCGAGAATGTGTGGGATCCGGCTCCTGTGAGGGGCTGGGTGCCTCACCATAGGACAGAATGCCCAAACCCTGCTATAGAGCCTGAGATGCCCACGCCCTTCATTCTCCCCTGAAAGAGGTACACAAAGGCCCGGCCTGCGCTCTTTGACCCATGACATTGTTTCAGAGCCTAAGACATGCGCCCCAAATTATTCCCTGAAAGAGGTGCGTGAAGGCCCAGTCTGGTGCTTTCAGACCTGCGCCCCGTTCTCAGAGCATGAAAAGTGTGTGCAACCCACAGCTTCCCCTGAAAGACGTGCATGCAAGCCAGGCGCTCTTAGACTGAGAAAGACCAGGCACTCCCCACCTGGGCCAGTGGGAAAATCTGTGTGCGATCGCTGCTTGGAACCTCTCTGGTGAACTGGAGCTGCCCAGACAGCTGCCGCTGCCGTGGTTTTGGGTACAAGCAAAAGATCTTGCTAGCCCAGGGACTGCGACTTGGAACCTGCTCTGCCAGCAGCCAAAGGGGAACTTATTTGGGCTCTGCAGCCAAACTAAGGCTTCTCTATTAGAGGGAAGCCAGGATACAGTTTGTTTTCCTCTAAAACTACAGAAACCATCAAAAGTGGTCAAGGTCAGAGAGAGAAAAAAAAAGTGAACAAACATAAAAACCGCCAGAGAACAAAAGCCTGAAAAAAACAAGTTTCCTCAGAGCCCACCCCCTTGAGGGGGCGGGGGGACTTAACTCATGGAACATCATTGACCAAAAACCCACGTGGCAGGCCCCTCCCCCAGAAAACAAAGCAAGAAAGAAAAAAAAAAAAAGGACGACAAGAGAACAACCACTACTTCATAGGACAACTTTTATTTTTTACTCGTTCCCACTATTCTGGTTCTTTATATAGATAGATAGATAGATAGATAGATAGATAATTTTTTGAACTATTTACCATAACAGTGAGATGTCCAGTATATCAAATTCCATAATAACCTTCTAAACTGAATTTTTGATACATACACCTGTGTTTTTCTTTTGGATTTCTATTTTTTTTATTTTTTTAAATTTTAGTTTAGTTTAGTCTACTTTATTCCTTTTTATTTTTATTTTCTAATATTCATATAGAGTTAAACTTCAAAGTAATCCCTTTTCCCCAATCAATACTACTCCTATAGGTAAACCAAAATTTTTTTAAGATTTTATTTATTTATTTGACAGACAGAGATCACAAGTCGGCAGAGAGGCAGGCAGAGAGAGAGGGGGAAGCAGGCTCCCCACCGAGCAGAGAGCCCAATGTGGGGCTTGATCCCAGGACTCTGGTATCATGACCTTCACTGAAGGCAGAGGCTTTAATCCACTGAGCTACCCAGGCGCCCTGGTAAACCAATTTTTAATCCCCCTTTATCTAGGAAAGTTGAGTCCTTTAAAAAACATATCAAGATACAGGCAGGAGGAATCAAAACAACCTTCCTCGCCCACACTGAGAACTTATACCCATACTCCCATCTTTTTCTTCCACCATTGCTTCTGTGTTTTTGTGTTTGTCCTGATAGTATATAAACTTTACACTTGGGGTTCTTTTTGAAGAGGTTATTCCTTTATTTGCAGATATATATTTTTTCCTCTTGTCATATACTTTTATCAGTCTTTCTGTTTGTCTGTCTTTGTATACTTCATAAATCTTACCTTGGGGCCCATTTGGGATGAACCTTCTCTTTCATCTTCCCTTTCTTTCCTATCTCTCTCTCTCTCTCTCTTTTTTTCTTTTTCTTTTCTTTTCTCTCATTTGGGTTGGGGAATCCTGATTGCTCAGAAGTGTTCCAGGGTGCACCCTGACAGCACCAAGGTGGATACATCCAGCTACATCTGTTCAGTCATCTCTTACCAAAATGACTAGGAGGAGAAATGCCCAACAGAAGAAAAATACAGAGGATGGACCTTCAGCAACATAGCTATCAGCTATCAACATAGACAATATGTTGGAAAGAGAATTCAGGCTAACAATTATCCAGGCAATAGCTAGGTTGGAGAAAGCCATGGATGACCAAATGGAATTGATTAGGGCCGAGCTGAAAGTGACTATACAGGATGCTCACGATGTTAGGACAGAGCTGAAAGCTACCAGGGATGAGCTTGACAATGCTCTCAATGACTTCCAATCTAATCTAAATTCTCTGAAAGCTAGGGTAACTGAGACAGAAGATAGAATTAGTGATCTGCAGGACAAACAGATAGAGAGAAAGGATCAGGAGGAAGTCTGGAACAAACAGCTTAGAAACCACGAAAACAGAATCAGGGAAATAAATGATGCCATGAAGAATTCCAACATCAGAATTATTGGAATCCCTAAAGGGGAGGAGAAAGAAAGAAGTCTAGAAGATATAGTGGAACAAGATCTTCATGAAAATTTCCCCAGTCTCGCGAATGGAACCAGCGTTCATGTACTAGAGGCTGAAATGTCTCCACCCAAGATTATACATTCCAAAAAAACATCACGACACCTGATAGTCAAATTGAGGAATCATAATTGTAGGTATAATCTCTTGAAAGCCGCTAGAACAAAGAGGCTCCTTTCATAAAGAGGAAAGACCATCAGAATAACGTCAGACCTGTCCACAGAGACCTGGCAAGCAAGAAAGGGCTGGCAAGATATATTCAGGGCACTAGATGAGAAGAACATGCATCCAAGAATACTTTATCCAGCAAGACTGACATTGAAAATGGATAGAGAGATAAAGAGTTTCCAAGACCGGCAAGGCTTAAAACACTATGCAACCACCAAGCCGACACTGCAGGAAATATTAAGGGGGGTAATATGAAAGAGGAAAAATTCTAAGAATAGCATTGAACAGAAATATAGAGACAATCTACAGAAAGAAAGACTTCAAAGGTAACACGATGTCAATAAAAACGTATCTATCAATAATCACTCTCAATGTGAATGGCCTAAATGCGCCCATAAAAAGGCACAGGGTTGCAGATTGGATAAAACGACAAGACCCATCCATATGTTGTCTACAAGAGACCCATTTTGAACCTAAAGATACACCCAGACTGAAAGTGAAGGGATGGAGAAGCATCTTTCATGCCAATGGGCCTCAAAAGAAGGCTGGGTTAGCGATTTTCATATCAGATAAATTATATTTTAAACTAAAGAACATATATCTAAAACTAAATATTTAGAATACTAAATTATTCTTAAAGAGACTATCCATCAAGATGATCTAACAATTGTAAATATCTATGCCCCCAGTATGGGAGGAGCCAACTACATAAGAAAACTGTTAATCAAGATAAAGAATCATATTGATATAAATACATTAATAGTCGGAGATCTTAACATGCCTCTCTCAGAAATAGATCATTGAAGCAGAAAATCAATAAAGAAACAAGAGCATTGAATGACACATTGGACCAGATGGACCTCATAGATATATACATAAAATTCCATCCTTAAACAACAGAACACTCATTCTTCTCAAGTGTACATGGATCCTTCTCGAGAACAGACCACATACTGGGTCACAAATCAGGACACAACCGATACCAAAAGACTGAGATTATTCCCTGCATATTCTCAGATCACAGTGCCTTGAAACTGGAGCTCAATCACAAGAAAAAGTTCTGAAGGAACTCAAACACCTGAAAGCTAAAGACCACCTTGCTTAAGAATGCTTGGATCAACCAGGAGATCAAAGATGAACTGAAACAATTCATGGAAACCAATGAGAATGAAGACACTTCGGTCCAAAACCTATGGGATACAGCAAAGACGGTCCTAAGGGGGGAATACATAGCCATCCAAGCCTCCCTCAAAAAAATTGAAAAATCCAGAACAAACCAGCTCTCTATACACCTTAAAGAAGTGGAGAATCAACAACAAATCAAACCAACTCCACACATAAGAAGGGAAATAATCAAGATTAGAGCCGAGATCAATGAGGTAGAATCCAGAGATACAGTAGTACGTATCAATGAAACTAGAAGCTGTTTTCTGAAAGAATCAATAAGATCGATAAACCATTGGCCACACTAATCCAAAAGAAAAGAGAGAAAGCCCAAATTAATAAAACTATGAATGAAAAGGGAGAGATCACAACTAACACCAAGGAAGTAGAAACAATCATCAGAAGTTATTATCAACAGTTATATGCCAATAAGCTAAGCAACCTAGATAAAATGGATGCATTCCTGGAAAACTACAAACTCCCAAAATTGAACCAGGAAGAAATCGACAACCTGAATAGACTGATATCTAGTAACAAGATTGAAGCAGTGATCAAAAACCTCCCAAAAAACAAGATCCCAGGACCTGACGGATTCCCTGGGGAAATCTACCAAACCTTCAAAGAAGAAATAACACCTATTCTCCTGAAGCTGTTTCAAAAAACTGAAGCAAAAGGGAAACTTCCAGACTCTTTCTATGAAGCCAGCACTACCCTGAACCCCAAACCAGGCAAAGACCCTACCAATAAGGAGAATTTCAGACCAATATGACTGATGAATATGGATGCTAAGATTCTCAACAAGATCCTAGCAAATAGGATCCAACGCACATTAAAAAGATTATCCACCATGACCAGGTGGGACTCATCCCTGGGCTACAAGGATGGTTCAACATTCGCAAATCAATGTGATACAACAAATTAATATGAGAAGAGAGAAGAACCACATGGTCCTCTCAATCGATGCAGAAAAAGCATTTGACAAAATCCAGCATCCATTCCTGATCAAAACGCTTCAAAGTATAGGGATAGAGGGAACATTCCTGAACTTCATAAAATCTATCTATGAAGACCCACAGCAAATATCATCCTCAATAGGAAAAATCTTGCAGCCTTCCTGTAGAGATCAGGAACACGACAAGGATGCCCACTCTCACCACTCTTGTTCAACATAGTATTAGAAGTCCTAGCAACAGCAATCAGACAACAAAGAGAAATAAAAGGTATACAAATTGGCAATGAAAAAGTCAAACTCTCTCTCTTCACAGATGACATGATTCTTTATATGGAAAACCCAAAAGACTCCAACCCTAAACTACAAGAACTCATACAGCAATTCAGCAACGTGGCAGGATACAAAGTCAATGTACAGAAATCAGTGGCTTTCTTATACACTAACAATGAAAATACAGAAAGGGAACTTAGAGAATCAATTCCATTTACTATAGCACCAAGAGCCATAAGATACCTGGGAATAATCCTAACCAAACAAGTAAAGGATCTGTATTCGAGGAACTACAGAACACTCATGAAAGAAATTGAAGAAGACACAAAAAGATGTAAGACCATTCCATGCTCTTGGATCGGAAGAATAAACATTGTTAAAATGTCTATACTGCCTAGAGCAATCTATTCTTTTAATGCCATTCTGATCAAAATTCCACCGGTATTCTTCAAAGAGCTGGAGCAAATAACCCCAAAATTTGTATGGAATCAGAAGAGACCCCGAGTTGCCAAGGAAATGTTGAAAAACAAAAATAAATCAGGGGGCATCATGCTACCTGATTTCAAGCTTTACCACAAAGCTGTGATCACCAAGACAGCATGGTACTGACATAAAAAACAGACACATAGACCAGTGGAACAGAGTAGAGAGCCCAGATATGGACCCTCAACTGCATGGGCAAATAATCTTCGACAAAACGGGAAAAAATATACAGTGAAAAAAAGACACTGTCTTCAATAAATGGTGCTGGGAAAACTGGACAGCTATTTGTAGAAGAATGAAACTCAACCATTCTCTTACACCGTACACAAAGATAAACTGAAAATGGATAAAAGACCTCAATGTGAGACAGGAATCCATCAGAATCCTAGAGGAGAACATAGGCAGTAATCTCTTCGATATCAGCCACAGCAACTTCTTTCAAGATATGTCTCTCCAAAGGCAAAGGAAACAAAAGTGAAAATAAACTTTTGGGACTTCATCAAAATCAAAAGCTTCTGCACAGCAAAGGAAACAGTCAAGAAAACAAAGAGTCAACCCACGGAATGGGAGAAGATATTTGCAAATGACAGTACAGACAAAAGGTTGATATTCAGGATCTATAATGAACTCCTCAATTTCAACACACACAAAACAGATAATCATATCAAAAAATGGGCAGAAGATATGAACAGACACTTCTCCAATAAAGACATATAAATGGCTATCAGACACATGAAAAAATGTTCATCATCACTAGTTCTCAGGGAGATTCAAATTAAAACCACATTGAGATATCACCTTACACCAGTTAGAATGGCCAAAATTAGCATGACAGGAAACAACATGTGTTGGATAGGATGTGGAGAAAGGGAATGCAAGTTGGTGCGGCCTCTTTGGAGAACAGTGTGGAGATTCCTCAAGAAGTTAAAAATAGAACTTCCCTATGATCCTGCCATTGCACTACTGGGTATTTACTCCAAGGATACAGATGTAGTGCAATGAAGGGCCATCTGTACCCCAATGTTTGTAGCAGTAATGGCCACGGTCACCAAACTGTGGAAAGAACCTAGATGCCCTTCAAAGGACGAATGGATAAGGCAGATGTGGTCCATATACACTATGGAGTATTATGCCTCCATCAGAATGGACGAATATCCAACTTTTGTAGCAACATGGATGGGACTGGAGGAGATTATGCTGAGTTAAATAAGTCAAGCAGAGAGAGTCAATTATCATATGGTTTCACTTACTTGTGGAGCATAAAAAATAGCATGGAGGATAATGGGAGTTAGAGATGAGAAGGGAGTTGGGGGAAATTGGAAAGGGAGGTGAACCATGAGAGACTATGGACTCTGAAAAACAATCTGAGGAGTTTGAAGGGGCGGGGGGTGGGAGGTTGGGATACCAGGTGGTGGGTATTATAGAGGGCACGGATTGCATGGAGCACTGGGTGTGGTGCAAAAATAATGAATACTATTATGCTGAAAATAAATAAAAAATAAATTTAAAAAAATAAAATAAATAAACTTATGGCTTATGATAAAAAAAAGAAAGAAAAGAGAATAGAAGGAGAGATAAAAAGCTTCCAGGACAAACTAAAACTCAAAGAATTTATAAACAACAAACCTGCTCTACAGGAAATATTGAAAGAGTTCCTTTAAGCAAAGTGAGACCCTAAGAGTAGTAGATCAAAAAGAAACAGAGACAATATACAGTAACAGTCACCTTACAGGCAATACAATGGCACTAAATCCATATCTCTCAATAGTTACCCTGAATGTAAATGGGCTAAATTCCCCCAAGCAAAAGAAACAAGGTATAAGAATGGGTAAAAAAACAAAACCCATCAATACCTGAAGACACCTCCAGATTTAAAGTGATGGAGTGGAAAACAATTTACCATGTTAATGGACATCAAAAGAAAGCTGGGGTGGCAATCCTTATATCAGATCTATTAGATTTTAAGCCAAAGATTATAATAAGAGATGAGAAAGGACACTATCATACTCAAAGGGTCTGTCCAACAAGAAGATCTAACAATGTTAAGTACCTATGCCCCAAACATGGGAGCAGCCAACTATATGAACCAATTCATAACAAAACCAAAGAAATACATAAAAAATAATACAATAATAGTAGGGGACATTAACACTCCCCTCACTGAAATGGACAAATCATCTAAGCAAAAGATCATCAAGGAATAAAGGCCTTACATGACACACTGGACTAGATGGACATCACAGATATATTCAGAACATTCCATCCCAAAGCAACAGAATATACATTCTTCTATAGTGCACATGGAACATTCTCCAGAATCGATCACATCCTGGGTTATAAATCAGGTCTCAACTGGTATCAAAAGATTGGGATCATTCCCTGCATATTTTCAGACCACAATGCTCTGAAGCTAGAACTCAATCACAGGAGGAAATTTGGAAAGAACCCAAATACATGGAGACTAAACAGCATCCTTCTAAAAAATGAATGGGTCAACCAGGAATTTAAAGAAGAATTGAAAAAATTCATGGAAACAAATGATAATGAAAACACAACAGTTCAAAATCTGTGGGACACAAAAAGTCAGTCCTGAGAGGAAAATATATAGCAGTACAAGCCTTTCTCAAGAAACAAGAAAGGTCTCAAATACACAACCTAACCCTACACCTAAAGGAGATGGAGAAAGAACAACAAAGAAAGCCTAAACCCATCAGGAGAAGAGAAATCATAAAGATCAGAGCAGAAATCAATGAAATAGAAACTAAAAAAAAAAAAAAAAAAAAAAAAAAGAACAAATCAACGAAACTAGGATCTGGTTCTTTGAAGGAATTAATAAGATTGACAAACTCCTGTCCAGACTTATCAAAAAGAAAAGAGAAAGGACACAAATAAATAAAATCATGAATGAAAGGGGAGAGATCACAACTAACACCAAAGAAATACAAACTATTATAAGAACATACTATGAGCAACTCTACACCAACAAATTCGACAATCTGGAAGAAATGAATACATTTCTAGAGACATATAAACTACCACAACTGAAGCAGGAAGAAATAGAAAACCTGAACAGACCTATAACCAGTAAGGAGATTGAAACAGTCATCAAAAATCTCCAAAGAAACAAAAGTCCAGGGCCAGACGGCTTCCCAGGGGAATTCTACCAAACATTTGAAGAAGAATTAATACTTATTCTCCTGAAACTGTTCCAAAAAATAGAAATAGAAGGAAAACTTCCAAACTCATTTTATGAGGCCAGCGTCACCTTGATCCCAAAAACCAGACAAGGATCCCATCAAAAAAGAGAATTACAGACCAATAGCCTTGATGAACACAGATGCAAAAATTCTCACCAAAATGCTAGCCAATAGGATCCAACAGTACATTAAAACAATTATTCACCACGACCAAGTGGGATTTATTCCAGGGCTGCAAGGTTGGTTCAACATCTGCAAATCAATCAATTTGATACAATACATTAATAAAAGAAAGAACAAGAACCATATGATTCTCTCAATAGATGCTGATAAAGCATTTCACAAAGTACAGCATCCCTTCCAGATCAAAACTCTTCAAAGTGTAAGGAAAGAGGGTACATACCTCAATATTATCAAAGCCATCTATGGAAAACCCACTACAAATATCATTCTCAATGTAGAAAAACTGAGAGCTTTTCCACTAAGGTCAGGAACATGGCAAGGATGTCCAATGTCACCACTGCTATTCAACATAGTATTAGAAGTCCTAGCCTCAGCAATCAGACAACAAAAAGAAATTAAAGGCATCCAAATTGGCAAAGAAGAAGTCAAACTATCACTCTTTGCAGATGATATGATACTATATGTGGAAAACCCAAAAGACTTCACTCCAAATCTGTTAGAACTTGTACAAGAATTCAGTAAAGTGTCAGGATATAAAATCAATGCACAGAAATCAGTTGCATTTCTCTACACCAACAAGACAGAAGAAAGAGAAATTAAGGAGTCAGTCCCATTTACAATTGCACCCCAAACCATAAGATACCTAGGAATAAACCTAACCAAAGAGGCAAAGAATCTATACTCAGAAAACTATCAAGTACTCTTGAAAGAAATTGAGGAAGACACAAAGAAATGGAAAAATGTTCCATGCTCCTGGATTGGAATAACAAATATTGTGAAAATGTTTATGCTACCTAAAGCAATCTACACATTTAATGCAATCCCTATCAAAATCCCATCCATTTTTTTCAAAGAAATGGAACTAATAATCCTAAAATTTATATGGAATCAGAAAAGACCACGAATAGCCAGAGGAATATTGAAAAAGAAAGCCAAAGTTGGTGGCATCACAATTCCAGACTTCAAGCTCTATTACAAAGCTGTCATCATCAAGACAGTATGGTACTGGCACAAAAACAGACACATAGATCAATGGAACAGAATAGAGAGCCCAGAAGTAGACCCTCAACTCTATGGTCATCTAATCTTTGACAAAGCAGGAAAGAATGTCCAATGGGAAAAAGACAGTCTCTTCAACCAATGGTGTTGGGAAATTTGGACAGCCACATGCAGAATATTGAAATTGGACCATTTCCTTACACCACACATGAAAATAGACTCAAAATGGATGAAAGACCTCAATGTGAGAAAGGAATTCATCAAAATCCTTGGGATAACACAGGTAGCAAACTCTTCAACCTCAGCCGCATCAACTTCTTTCTAGAAATATGGTCAAAGGCAAGGGAAGCAAGGGCAAAAATGAACTATTGGGAATTCATCAAGATCAAAAGCTTTTGCACAGCAAAGGAAGCAATTAACAAAACCAAAAGACAACTTACAGAATGGGAGAAGATATTTGCAAACAACATATCAGGCTAGTATCCAAAATCTATAAAGAACTAATAAAACTCAACACCCAAAGAACAAATAATCCAATCAAGAAATGGGCAGAGGACATGAACAGACATTTCTGCAAAGAAGACATCCAGATGGCCAACAGACACATGAAAAAGTGCTCCACATCACTCAGCATCAGGGAAATACAAATCAAAACCACAATGAGATAACACCTCACACCAGTCAGAATGGCTACAGTTAACCAGTCAGGAAATGACAGATGCTGGTGAAGATGCGGAGAGAGAGGAACCCTCCTACACTGTTGGTGGGAATGCAAGCTGGTGCAACCACTCTGGAAAACAACATGGAGGTTCCTCAAAAAGGAAAATAGAGCTACCCAATGACCCAGCAATGGCACTACTGGGTATTTATCCTAAAGATACAAATGTAGTGATCCGAAGGGCACTTGCACCCAAATGTTTATAACAGCAATGTCCACAATATCCAAACTATGGAAAGAACCTAGATGTCCATCAACAGATGAATGGATAAAGAAGATGTGGTGTATATATACAATGGAATACTATGAAGCCATCAAAAGAAATGAAATCTTGCCATTTGCAACAACATGGATGGAACTAAAGGGTATTATGACAACCTGGAGTTTTAAAGATCAATGGGCTTGGCTGGAATAGAGCCTGAAGGGCACTCCCTTGCACCTGGAGGAAGGCAGGAAACAACTTAGGGAAAGACAGTTCGGAAACAGCAAAGTAAGGAACCCCCAGGGTACACAGGGCACACAGTGGTGAGATTATTCACTCATCTTAGAAAGTGTCCCTGGGAGGCCATGTTCACATAAATGCCTTTGTGGGAAGTGGGAAACTGGCTGGCACCATTTCCCTACCCCTCCCCTCAGCAAAAGCATAGAATCATCAGTGTGAGGCAGTTCAGTGCTAACACTGGCTGACTGACTTGCTTACACCAAACTCCATCCCCTTGTTCTTTGATAGGACTGTCCTCAGTCAAGCTTGTCTCAGTCACAAAGTGTCAGGCCCCTCCCTGAGAAGACTGGTGCAGACCGCAGCCCACACCACATCTCTAAAGCCTGAAGTTTTAAAGAGGGCACATGTTGTATACGCACTGGGTATTATGTGGAAATAATGAATCATGGAATACTACATCAAAAACCAAAAATGTACTGTATGGTGACTAATGTAACATAATAAAATAAAGAAACAAATAAATAAATAATAAACAATAAATAAAAGTCATCACACATGGCTGGGATAGCCCCAGGAGGGCAGTATGCTGCTCCTGGTGAGAAGGCAGGCAAACAACCTGGGCTTAGACAGTGTGGAAATAGTGATCTGAAAAATGCCTGGGGCACACAGTGGGAAAATTATCCACTATTTTAGGGGAGGTTTTCTGAGAGGAAACATTCAGTGAGATGCCTCTCAGAGAATAAGGGAGCTGGTTGGTGTCATTTCCCACCCTTACCCCTCAGGATAAAAACATACCCACCTGAAGGAAGCAGCTCAACATGAACACTGGCTGCTCAGCTTCCTTAAACTAAGTCCCACCCCTCACCTCATGCTCCAATGGAACTGCCCTTTTCAGTCAAGCTTGCCTCAGTCTCAGTGTGCCATGAAAACACCACGCTCCCCAGAAGACCAGCACAAACCCCTTCCAAAACCATATCTCCCAACCAGAGAGCTCTGTAGGGCCACAGTTCTGGTTGAGGTTTTATCAGGTCCAGACCAGAGAACAAGTACTTAAAACTCACGACATTCAGCCCGGGGACCATACAATGCCCACTGCAGGTAGGGAGAGCCTCTACAGATGGCTGGCCTGAAGGATAAAGTATCTAAATCACAACAGCAAGGTGGCTCCGTGGCGCAATGGATAGCACATTGGACTTCTAAATCACAACAGCAGAGTGCACACAGCACACACCAGTGACACTCCCTGAGGTGCAAGCCCTGGCAGTAAATGACCTCTTCTTCATAAAGCCATTACTTTCAGGAACAGAAGATATAACTGGCTTTTCTAACACAAAGAAGAAGGCAGAGACCTAGACAGAATGCCAAGATGGAGAAGTTATCCCAAATGAAAGAACAAGATAAGGTCACAGCCAGAGATCTAAGCAAAACATTTCTGAATGAAAAATTAAAGCAATAGTAATAAGGATATTCACTGGGCTTGAGGGAATAATGGAATATATCAGAGAATCCCTTACAATAGAGATAAAAGAAATTTAAAAAATCAATCACAGATGAAAAATATAATAAATGGGATTGGAAACCAGTGTGATCCAATGAACAGCAGGCTGGAAGAAGCAGAGGAATGAATTAGTGATCTCAAAGACAAGATATCAGAAAATAATGAAGCTGAATAATGAGGGGAAAGAATTATAGAACATGGGAATAGACTTAAGGAACTCAGTGACTCCAGAAAACACAATAACATTCATGTTATATGAGTCCCAGAAGAAGAGAGAGAAAGGGGGGCAGAAAACTTATTTCAAGAAATAATAGCAGAAAATGTCTCTAATCTGAGGACGTAAACAGACTTCCAGATCCAGGAGGTACAGGGAACTCCCATCAAAATCAACAAAAGCAGGCCAACACCAAGATATATTGTAATTAAATTTCCAAAATAAAGTGATAAAGTAAAGTTTTAACATCAGCAAGATAAAGGAAGTCCTAAACTTTCAAGAGAAAACCCATAAGGCTAGCTAAAGATTTCTCTACAGAAACTTGGCAAAGCAGAAGAGAGTGACATGTTATATTCAAAATGCTGAATGGGAAGTCTGCAGCCAAGAATATTGCATCCAGTAAGGCTATCACTCAGAATAGAAAGAGAAATAAAGAGTTTACCACACAAACAAAAACTAAAGTTCATGACCAGGAAACTAGCCCTCAAAGAAACATTAAAGGGGAGTCTTTGAGTGGAAAGGAAAGATCAAAAGTGACAAAGACTAGAAAGGAGCAGGGAAAGTCTCCATAAACAATTACAAAACAAGTAATAAAATGGTACTACATACATATCTGTCAATAATTACTCTGAATGTAAATGAACTAAACACTCCAAGGGTGTCAGAATGGGTTAAAAAATAAAATAAAATAAGATCCATTGATATGCTGCCTACAGGAGACTCACTTTAGACCTAAAACTACCTACAGAATAAAAGTGAGCAGTTGGAGAATCATTTGTCCTTCAAAGGGATGACAAAAGAAAGTTGAAGTAGCAATACTGCTTTAGAAAACCTAGACTTTTTAGTTCTTCCATTACTTTATACTGCTTTGGTATTAGAGTACTACTGGTCTCATGGAATGACTTTGAATGTGTTCCCTCTATTCCAATATTTGTAAGATTCTGATAAAGCTTTCCATTAATTGTTTTTTAAAATGTGTGGTAGAATTCACCGATGTAACCACAGGGCCATGGGCTTTTCTGTGCTGGGAGGTATTTGGTTCTTAATTCAACTTTCATTCTTATTATTGATCTAGGAAAATTTTCTATTACTTATATTCATGACTCATGATTAAATTGTATTAATTTGTGTACCTTTAGGAATTACCTGTTTTTTCTAAGTTATCTGATTTCTTAGTATATAATTGTTTATAGCAGTTATCACACTATGCATTTATTTTTTTTTCAAGTTTTATTTAAATTCCTGTTAGTTAAGTTACAGTGTAATATTAGTTTCAGCAGTAGAATTTAGTGATTAATCACATAAAACACCCAGTGTTCCTGATAAGAAGTGCCCTCCTTAATACCCATCACCCATTTAACCAATTCCCCTTCCTACCTTCCATCCAGCAACCCTCAATTTGTTCTCTATAGTTAAGATTCTGTTTTCTGGTTTGCTCTCTTTTCCTTTTTCTCCTATGTTCATCTGTTTTGTTTCTTAAATTCCACACGAGTGAAATCATATGGCATTTGTCTTTCTCTAACTTATTTTCCTTAGCATAATACTCTAGCTCCATCCACATTGTTGCAAATGGCAAGATTTCTTTTTATGACTGAATAATATTCATATATATATATATATATATATATATATATATATATATATACACACCACATCTTTATGCATTTATCAGTCAATGGATACAGGGACTCTTTCCAAATTTAGTTCTTCTTGATAATACTGCTATGAACATCAGGGTGCACATATACCTTCAAATCAGTATTTTTGTATCCTTGGATGAATACCTGGTTTTGGGGAAGGCGGATTATAAGCAACTGCTGGATAATAGGGTAGATCTATTTTTAACTTTGTGAAGAACCTTCGTAGTGTTTTCCAGAGTGGCTGTACCAGGTTGCATTCCCACCAACAGTGTATGAGGGTTTCCCTTTCTCTGCATCCTTGCCAATGCCTGTTGTTTCCTATGCTCTTAATTTTAGACATTCTGAGAGTTGTGAGGGGATATCTCATAGTAGTTTTGATTTTTATTTCCCTGATGATGAGTGTTGTTGAGCAGCTTTTCATGTGTCTGTTAGCTATCTGTATGTCTTCTTTGGAAAAGTGTGTATCATGTCTCCTGCCCATTTCTTAACTGGATTATTTGATTTTGGGGTGTTGAATTTGATAAGTTCTTTATAGATTTTGGATACTAATCCTTTATCAGGTATGTCATTTGGAAATATCTTCTCCCATTCTGAAGGTTACCTTTTAGTTTTGCTGATTGCTTCCCTCACTGTGCAGAAGCTTCTTATCTTGATCAAGCCCCAATAGTTTATTTTGTTTTTGTCTCCCTTGACTCAAGAGACGTATCTAGTAAGAAGTTGTTGGAGCCAAGGTCAAAGAGGTTACTGCCTGTGTTCTTCTCTAAGACTTTCATGATTTCCTATATCACACTTAGATCTTTCATCCATTTTGAATTTATTTTTGTGTATGGTGTAAGAAAGTGATCCCGTTTCATTCTTTTGCATGTTGATGTCCAGTTTTCCCAGACCATTTTTTGAGGAGATTGTCTTTTTTCCATTGGATATGGAAATTTGTGGTTCCATTCCTGGGTCTTCTATTCTGTCATTTTTAACTATGTGTCCGTTTTCATGACAGTATCATACTGTCTTGATGACTACAGCTTTGTAATATAGCTTGATGTTCAGAATCATGTTGCCTCCAGCTTTGCTTTTCTTTTTCAAGACTGATTTGGCTATTTGGGGTCTTTTGTGGTTTCATACAAATTTTAGAATTATTTCTTCTAGCCCTGTGAAAAATGGTCATGGTATTTTGATAGACAGTATATTAAATGTGTAGATTGCTTTCATTCTGGGTTGTTTTATTCTTTTTTTATGTTTTTAAATTTATTTATTTTTTTTAAATAAACATATAATGTAATTTTATCCCCAGGGGTACAGGTCTGTGAATCGCCAGGTTTATACATTTCACAGCCTCATCATAGCACATACCCTCCCCAATGTCCATATCCCCACCACCCTCTCCCGTCCCCCCTCTCCCCAGAAACTCTCAGTCTGTTTTTTGAGATTGAGTCTTTTATGGCTTGTCTCCCTCCCAATCCCATCTTCTTTCATTTTTTCTTTTCCTACCCCCCAAACTCCCCACATTGCATCTCCACTTCCTCATATCAGGGAGATCATATGATAGTTGTCTTTCTCCAATTGACTTATTTCGCTAAGCATAATACCCTCTAGTTCCATCTACGTCGTCGCAAATGGCAAGATTTCATTTATTTGATGGCTGCATAGTATTACATTGTGTATATATAACACATCTTCTTTATCCATTCATCTGTTGATGGACATCTAGGTTCTTTCCATAGTTTGGCTACTGTGGACATTGGTGCTATAAACATTCGCGTGCATGTGCCCCTTTAAAGCACCACGTTTCTATCTTTATGATATATACCCAGTAGTGCAATCGCTGGATAATAGGGTAGCACTGTTTTCAGTTATTTTGAGGAACCTCCACAATTTTCCAGAGTGGTTGCACGAGCTTGCATTCCCACCAACAGTGTAGGAGGGTTCCCCTTTCTCCGCATCCTCGCCAGCATCTGTCATTTCTTGACTTGTTAATTTTAGCCATTCTGACTGGTGTGAGGTGAAATCTCATTCTGGTTTTGATTTGTATTTCCCTGATGCCGAGTGATATGGAGCATTTTTTCATGTGTCTGTTGACCATCTGGATGTCTTCCTTGCAGAAATGTCTGTTCATGTCCTCTGCCCAATTCTTGATTGGATCATTTGTTCTTTGGGTGTTGAGTTTTCTAAGCTCTTTATAGATTTTGGATACTAGGCCTTTATCTGATATGTCATTTGCAAATATCTTCTCCCAATCTGTCAGTTGTCTTTTGGATTTGTTAACTGTTTCCTTTGCTGTGCAAAAGCTTTTGATCTTGATGAAATCCCAATAGTTCATTTTTGCCCTTGCTTCTGTTGTCTTTGGCGATGTTCCTAGGAAGAAGTTGTTGTGGTTGAAGTCAAAGAGGTTTCTACCTGTGTTCTCCTCAAGGATTTTGAAGGATTCCTTTCTACATTGAGGTCCCTCATCTATTTTGAGTCTATTTTTGTGTGTGGTGTAAGGAAATAGTCCAGTTTCATTTTTCTGCATGTGGCTGTCCAATTTTCCCAGCACCATTAGTTGAAGAGACTGTCTTTTTCCCATTGGACGTTCCTTCCTGCTTTGTCGAAGATTAGATGACCATAGAGTTGGGGATCTATTTCTGGGCTCTCTATTCTGTTCCATTGATCTATGTGTCTGTTTTTGTGCCAGTACCATAATGTCTTGATGATGACAGCTTTGTAATAGAGCTTGAAGTCTGGAATTGTGATGCCACCAACTTTAGCTTTCTTTTTCAATATTCCTTTGGCTATTCGTGGTCTTTTCTGGTTCCATATAAATTTTAGGATTTTTGCTCCATTTCTTTGAAAAAAATGGATGGGAGACAAGATGGTGGGGAAGTAGGAGGAGGTGCCTTTTCAACCTGTACTCTAAAGTGAGCTGATTACCTACCAAAGAACTCCAATCACCCATGAAATCAGCCTGAGACCAGAATTATACACATCTGGATCTCTACAGGGGCAGAAGATGCCAGTGGGCAGGTAAAGTGGAGTGTGAACGTCGGACTGATATCGGAAGATAAACAAAAGGGAAAGGGAGCCACCAGAGGCTACCGGTTGGAAAATAATACTCCCAATACGAGAGAGAGTGCCCTGCATCTGGGGACCAGCATTAACTTGGAGACTGGCTGAAAGCACTCCAAAAGAGCAAAGGGTCATGGGGGGGAAATTGTGGGAATTGGGGTGGCTAGGGACAGGGGCTTAAGTCCCTGGTCCCGGGACAGCCTCCCCTGGCGCTGAGCCAGAGACAGTGCAGTGGAGAAACCAGGTCTTGGTCCCTGAGCCGCCAGTGCACACGAGATTGCGTGGGGTCTGGCTCCTGTGAGGGGATGGGAGCCACGCCAGATGGCAGAACGCGTGAGCCCTGCTACAGAGCCTGATATTCGCGTGCCCCTCATGCTCCCCTGAGAGAGGTACAAAGGCCCAGCTGGCGCTCTTTGACCTGCGCCATTGTTTCAGAGCCTAAGACGCGGGCCCCAAACTCTCCCCTGAGAGAGGGGCACGAAGGCCCAGCCTGGTGCTTTCGGACCTGTGCTCATTCTCAGAGCCTGAGACGTGCGTGCCACCCACAGCCTCCCCTGAAAGAGGTGCGCACAAGCTGGGTGCTCTTAGACCCAGAAAGACCAGGCACTCCCAGCCCGGGCCAGCGGGAAAATCTCAGTGTGTGATCGCTGCTTGCAACCTCTCTGGTGGTCTGGAGCTGCCCAGACAGCCGCTGCTGCCATGGTTTCGGAGACAAGCAGAAGATCCTGTGTCCCCAGGGACCGCGACTCGAAACCTGCTCTGCCAGTGGCCAAGGGGACATTTATATGGGCTCTGCAGCACCCACAGAAGAACAGACTGAGGTTTCTCTCTGAGAGGGAGGTCAGGGTGAAGTTTGCTTTCCTCTAAACCTAAAAAACCATCAAAAGCGGTCAAGGTGAGAGGGGGGAAAAAAAGTGAACATAAAAACCTCCAGAGAACAAAAGCCTGAAAAATCTGGTTTCCTCAGAGCCCACCTCCTTGACGGTGACTGGAGGACTTAAATCAGGGAACAACATTGACTGAAAACCCACGTGGCAGGCCCCTAACCCAGAAAACCAACCAGGAAAGAAAAAAAAAAAGACTACAAGAGAACCACTACCACTACTTTATAGGACAACTTTTATTTTTAATTTGTTCCCACTATTCTGGCTCATTTTCTGTGTATAGATAATTTTTTAACCTCTGTACCATCACAGTGAGCTGTCCAGTACATCACATTCCATAATAACCTTCTAACCTGAACTTTTTAATACATACACCTGTGTTTTTCTTTTGCATTTCTATTTTTTTAATTTCTTTTTTTTAAATTGTAGTTAATTTTAGTCTAGTTTATTCCTTTTTTATTTTTATTTTCTAATATTCATATAGAATTAAACTTCAAAGTAATCCGCTTTCCCCAATCAATACTACTCCTATAGGTAAAGCAATTTTTAATCCCCCTTTATCTTAGAAAAGTTGAGTCCTTTAACAAAGATATCAAGATACATCCAGGAACAATCAAAACAACCTTCCTCACCCTCATGGAGAATTTAAAGCCACTCTCCCATCTTTTTCTTCCACCACAGATTCTGTGTTTTTGTGTTTGTCCTGATAGTATATAAATCTTAAACTTGGGGTTCTTTTTGATGAGGTTATTCCTTTATTTGCAGATATATATACATATATATATATATATGTGTGTGTGTGTGTGTGTGTGTGTGTGTGTGTGTGTATTCTCTTGCTATATACTTTTATCAGTCTTTTTGTTTGTCTGTTTTTGTTTCATACTTCATCAATCTTACCTTGGGGCCCATTTGGGCTGAACCTTCTCTTTCATCATCCCTTTCTTTCCTGTCTCTCTCTCTCTCTCTCTCTCTCTCTTTTTCTTTTGTCTCTTGTTTGGGTGGGAAATCCTGATTGCTCAGAAGTGTTCCAGGGTGCATCCTGACTGCACCACGGTCAATACATCCAGCTACATCTGTTCAGTCATCTCTTACCAAAATGACTAGGAGGAGGAATGCCCAAAAGAAGAAAAATACAGAGGATGGACCTTCTGCAACAGAGCTACTGGCTATCAACATAGACAATATGTCAGAAAGAGAATTCAGGCTAACAATTATCCATGCAATAGCTAGGTTGGAGAAAGCCATGGATGACCAAATGGAATTGATTAGGGCTGAGCTGAAAGCGACCAGACAGGATGTTCACAGTGCTAGGGCAGAGCCAAAAGCTACCAGGGATGAGGTTCACAATGCTCTCAATGAGTTCCAATCTAATCTAAATTCTCTCAAAGCTAGGGTAATTGAGATACAAGATAGAATTAGTGATCTTCAGGACAAACAGATAGAGAGAAAGGATCAGGAGGAAGCCTGGAACAAACAGCTTAGAAACCACGAAAACAGAATCAGGGAAATAAATGATGCCATGAAACGTTCTAACGTCAGAATTATTGGAATCCCTGAAGGGGAGGAGAAAGATAGAAGTCTAAAAGATATAGTGGAACAAGTTCTTCATGAAAATTTTCCCAGTCTCCCGAATGGAACCATGTACTAGAGGCCGAACAGTCACCACCCAAGATTATAAATTCCAGAAAAACATCAAGGCACCTGAGAGTCAAATTGAGGGATCATAATTGTAGATATAATTTCTTGAAAGCCTCTGGGACAAAGAGGCTCATTACTTACAGAGGAAAGACCATCGAATAACGTCAGACCTGTACACAGAGACCTGGCAAGCAAGAAAGGGCTGGCAAGATATATTCAGGGCACTGAATGAGAAGAACATACAGCCAAGAATACTTTATCCACCAAGACTGACATTCAAAATGGATGGAGAGATAAAGAGTTTCCAAGACCGGCAAGGCTTAAAACACTATGCAACCACCAAGCCGACACTGCAGGAAATATTAAGGGGGGTTTTATAAAAGAGGAAAAATCCTAAGAATAGCATTGAACAGAAATATAGAGACAATCTACAGAAAGAAAGACTTCAAAGGTAACACGATGTCAATAAAAACATATCTATCAATAATCACTCTCAATGTGAATGGCCTAAATGCACCCATAAAACGGTGCAGGGTTGAAGATTGGATAAAACGACAGGACCTATCCATATGTTGCCTACAAGAGACCCATTTTGAACCTAAAGATACACCCAGACTGAAAGTGAAGGGATGGAGAAGCACCTTTTATGCCAATGGGCCTCAAAAGAAGGCTGGGTTAGCAATTCTCATATCAGATAAATTAGATTTTAAACTAAAGACTGTAGTCAGAAATACAGAAGGACACTACATCATTCTTAAAGGTACTATCCACCAAGATGATCTAAGAATTGTAAATATCTATGCCCCCAGTATGGGAGCAGCCAATTACTTAAGAAAACTGTTAATCAAGATAAAAAATCCTATTGAATGAATACATTAATAGTAGGAGATCTTAACACACCTCTCTCAGAAATAGACAGATCATCGAAGCAGAAAATCAATAAAGAAACAAGAGCATTGAATGACACATTGGACCAGATGAACCTCATAGATATATACAGAACATTCCACCCTAAAACAACAGAACACTCATTCTTCTCAAGTGCACATGAAACCTTCTCCAGAATAGACCACATACTGGGTCACAAATCAGGACTCAACCAATACCAAAAGACTGAGATGATTCCCTGCGTATTCTCAGATCACAATGCTTTGAAACTGGAACTCAGTCACAAGCAAAAGTTCCGAAGGAACTCAAACACCTGGAAGCTAAAGACCACCTTGCTTAAGAATGCTTGGATCAACCAGGAGATCAAAGAAGAACTGAAACAATTCATGGAAACCAATGAGAATGAAGACACTTCGGTCCAAAACCTATGGGATACAGCAAAGGTGGTCCTAAGGGGGAAATACATAGCCATCCAAGCCTCCCTCAAAAAAATTGAAAAATCCAAAATACACCAGCTCTCTCTACACCTTAAAGAACTGGAGAATTAACAACAAATCAAACCAACTCCACACATAACAAGGGAAATCATCAAGATTAGAGCAGAGATCAATGAGGTAGAAACCAGAGATACAGTAGAACAAATCAATGAAACTAGAAGCTGGTTTTTGAAAGAATCAATAAGATCAATTAACAATTGGCCACACTAATCCAAAAGAAAAGAGAGGAAGCCCAAATGCATAAAATTATGAATGAAAAGGGAGAGATCACAACTAACACCAAGGAAGTAGAAACAATCAACAGAAGATATTATCAACAGTTATATGTCAATAAACGAAGCAACCTAGATGAAATGGATGCATTCCTAAAAAACTATAAACTCCCAAAACTGAACCAGGAAGAAATTGACAACCTAAATAGACCGATATCTAGTAACAAGATTGAAGCAGTAATCAAAAACATCCCAAAAACCAAGAGCCCTGGCCTGACGGATTCCCTGGGGAATTATACCAAACTTTCAAAGAAGAAATAACACCTATTCTCCTGAAGATGTTTCAAAAAATTGAAGCAGAAGGAAAACTTCCAGACTCTTTCTATGAAGCCAGCATTACCCGGATCTCCAAACCAGGCAAAGACCCTACCAAAAAGGAGACTTTCAGACCAATATCTCTGATAAATATGGATGCTAATATTCTCAACAAGATTCTAGGAAACAGGATCCAACAGCACATTAAAAAGATTATCCACCATGACCAGGTAGGATTCATCCCTGGCTACAAGAATGGCTCAACATTTGCAAATCAATCAATGTGATAGAACAAATTAATAAGAAAAGAGAGAAGAACCACATGTTCCTCTCAATTGATGCAGAAAAAGCATTTGACAAAATCCAGCATCCATTCGTGATTAAAACGCTTCAAAGCATAGGGATAGAAGGAACATTCCTGAACTTCATCAAATCTGTCTATGAAAGACCCACATCAAATATCATCCTCAATGGGAAAAAGCTTGCCACCTTCTCGTTGAGGTTAGGAACAAGACAAGGATGCCCACTCTCACCACTCTTGTTCAACATAGTATTAGAAGTCCTAGCAACAGCAATCAGACAACAAAGAGAAATAAAAGGTATACAAATTGGCAATGAAAAAGTCAAACTCTCTCTCTTCGCAGATGACATGATTCTTTATATGGAAAACCCAAAAGACTCCACCCCCAAACTACTAGAACTCACACAGCAATTCAGCAACGTGGCAGGATACAAAGTCAATGTGCAGAAATCAGTGGCTTTCTTATACACTAACAATGAAAATACAGAAAGGGAAATTAGAGTATCAATTCCATTTACTATAGCACCAAGAACCATAAGATACCTGGGAATAAACCTAACCAAAGAGGTAAAGGATCTGTACTCAAGGAACTGCAGAACACTCATGAAAGAAATTGAAGAAGGCACAAAAAGATGGAAGACCATTCTATGCTCTAGGATCGAAAGAATAAACATCGTTAAAATGTCTACACTGCCTAGAGCAATCTATACCTTTAATGCCATTCCAATCAAAATTCCACCAGTATTTTTCAAAGCGCTGGAGAAAATAATCCAAAAATTTGTATGGAATCAGAAGGGACTCTGAATCGCTAAGGAAATGTTGAAAAACAAAAATAAAACTGGCGGCTTCACATTATCTCATTTCAATCTTTACTACAAAGCTGTGATCACCAAGACAGCATGGTACTGGCATAAAAACAGATACATAGAACAGTGGAACAGAGTAGAGAGCCCAGATATGGACCCTCAAACCTATGGTCAAATAATCTTCGACAAAACAGGGGAATAAATCCAGTGGAAAAAAGACAGTCTCTTCAATAAACGGTGCTGGGAAAACTGGACAGCTATATGTAGAAGAATGAAACTCGACCATTCTCTTACACCGTACACAAAGATAAACTCAAAATGGATAAAAGACCTCAACGTGAGACAGGAATCCATCAGAATCCTAGAGGAGAACATAGACAGTAACCTCTTAGATATCAGCCACAGCAACTTCTTTCAAGATACGTCTCCAAAGGAAAAGGAAACAAAAGAGAAAATTAAACTTTTGGGACTTCAACAAAATCAAAAGCTTCTGCACAGCAAAGGAAACAGTCAAGAAAACAAAGAGGCAACCCACGGAATGGGAGAAGATATTTGCAAATGACAGTACAGACAAAAAGTTGATATCCAGGATCTATAAAAAACTCCTCAAACTCAACACACACAAAACAGATAATCATATCAAAAAATGGTCAGAAGATATGACAGACACTTCTCCAATGAAGACATACAAATGGCTATCAGACACATGAAAAAATGTTCATCATCACTAGCCATCAGGTAGATTCAAATTAAAACCACATTGAGATATCACCTTAACACCAGTTAGAATGGCCAAAATTAGCAAGACAGGAAACAACCTATGTTGTAGGGGATGTGGAGAAAAGGGAACGCTCTTACAATGTTGGTGGGAATGCAAGTTGGTGCAGCCTTTTTGGAGAACAGTGTGGAGATTCCTCGAGAAATTAAAAATAGAGATTCCCTATGACCCTGCAATTGCACTACTGGGTATTTACCCCAAAGATACAGATGTAGTGAAAAGAAGGGCCATCTGTACCCCAGTGTTCATAGTAGCAATGGCCATGGTTGCCAACTGTGGAATGAACCATGATGCCCTTCAATGGATGAATGCATAAAGAAGATGTGATCTGTATACACTATGGAGTACTATGCCTCCATCAGGAAGGATGAATACCCAACTTTTGTAGCAACATGGACAGAATGGAAGAGATTATGCCGAGTGAAATAAGTCAAGTAGAGAAAGTCAATTATCATATGGTTTCACGTATTTGTGGAGCATAGCAAATAGCATAGAGGACATGAGGAGTTAGAGAGAAGAAGGGAGTTGGGAGAAACTGGAGGGGAGATGAACCATGAGAGACTATGGACTCTGAAAAACAATCTGAGGGTTTTGAAGGAGCAGGGGGTGGGAGGTTGGGGGAGCCAGGTGGTGGGTATTATGGAGGGCACGCATTGCATGGAGCACTGGGTGTGGTGCAAGAACAATGAATTCTGTTACATTGTAAGAAATAATAATAATAATAAATACCACCAGCATTTTTCACAGAGGTAGAACAAACAAGCCTAAAACATGGAGCACTGGGTGTGGTGCAAAAATAATGAATACTGTTATGCTGAAAATAATTAAAAAATAAATTTTAAAAAGTGGATGGGATTTTGATAGGGATTGCATTAAATGTGGAGATTGTTTTAGGTAGAATAGACATTTTCACAGTATTTTTTGTCCCAATCCATGAGCATGGAAGATTTTTCTATTTCTTTGTGTCTTCCTCAATTTCTTTCATGAGTACTTTATAGTTTTCTGAGTATAGATTCTTAGCCTTTTTCGTTAGGTTTATTCCTAGGTATCTTATGGTTTGGGGTGCAATTGTAAATGGGACTGACTCCTTAATTTCTCTTTCTTCTGTCTTGTTGTTAAAGTAAAGAAATGCAACTGATTTCTGTGCATTGATTTTATATCCTGACACTTTACTGAATTCCTATACAAGTTCTAGCAGTTTTGGAGTGGAGCCTTTTGGGTTTTCCACATATAGGATCATATCATCTGCAAAGAGTGATAGTTTGACTTCTTCTTTGCCAATTTGGATGCCTTTAATTTCTTTTTGTTGTCTGATTGCTGAGGCTAGGACTTCTAGTACTATGTTGAATAGCATTGGTGATAATGGACATCCTTGCCATGTTCCTGACCTTAGTGGAAAAGCTCTCAGTTTTTCTCCATTGAGAATGATATTTGCGGTGGGTTTTTTATAGATGGCTTTGATAATATTGATGTATGTGCCCACTATCCCCACACTTTGAAGCGTTTTAATCAGGAAGGGATGCTGTACTTTGTGAAATGCTTTATCAGCATCTATTGAGAGAATCATATGGTTCTTGTTCTTTCTTTTATTAATGTATTGTATCAAATTGATTGATTTGCAGATGTTGAACCAACCTTGCAGCCCTGGAATAAATCCCACTTGGTCGTGGTGAATAATTGTTTTAATGTACTGTTGGATCCTATTGGCTAGCATTTTGGTGAGAATTTTTGCATCTGTGTTCATCAAGGCTATTGGTCTGTAATTCTCTTTTTTGATGGGATCCTTGTCTGGTTTTGGGGATCAAGGTGACGCTGGCCTCATAAAATGAGTTTGGAAGTTTTCCTTCCATTTCTATTTTTTGGAACAGTTTCAGGAGAATAAGTATTAATTCTTCTTCAAATGTTTGGTAGAATTCCCCTGGGAAGCCGTCTGGCCCTGGACTTTTGTTTCTTTGGAGATTTTTGATGACTGTTTCAATCTCCTTACTGGTTATAGGTCCGTTCAGGTTTTCTATTTCTTCCTGCTTCAGTTGTGGTAGTTTATATGTCTCTAGAAATGTATTCATTTCTTCCAGATTGTCGAATTTGTTGGTGTAAGGCTTGTACTGCTATATATTTTCCTCTCAGGACTGACTTTTTGTGTCCCACAGATTTTGAACCGTTGTGTTTTCATTATCGTTTGTTTCCATAAATTTTTTCAATTCTTCTTTAAGTTCCTGGTTGACCCATTCATTTTTTAGAAGGATGCTGTTTAGTCTCCATGTATTTGGGTTCTTTCCAAATTTCCTCCTGTGATTGAGTTCTAGCTTCAGAGCATTGTGGTCTGAAAATATGCAGGGAATGATCCCAATCTTTTGATACCAGTTGAGACCTGATTTATGACCCAGGATGTGATCGATTCTGGAGAATGTTCCATGTGCACTATAGAAGAATGTATATTCTGTTGCTTTGGGATGGAATGTTCTGAATATATCTGTGATGTCCATCTGGTCCAGTGTCTCATGTAAGGCCTTTATTTCCTTGATGATCTTCTGCTTAGATGATTTGTCCATTTCAGTGAGGGGAGTGTTAACGTCCCCTACTATTATTGTATTATTTTTTATGTATTTCTTTGGTTTTGTTATGAATTGGTTCATATAGTTGGCTGCTCCCATGTTTGGGCCATAGGTATTTAACACTGTTAGATCTTCTTGTTGGACACACCCTTTTAGTATGATATAGTGTTCTTCCTCATCTCTTATTATAGTCTTTGGCTTAAAATCTAATAGATCTGATATAAGGATTGCCACCCCAGCTTTCTTTTGATGTCCATTAACATGGTAAATTGTTTTCCACTCCATCACTTTAAATCTGGAGGTGTCTTCGGGTCTAAAATGAGTTTCTTATAGGCTGCATATTGATGGGTTTTGTTTTTTACCCATTCTGATACCCTGTGTCTTTTGATTGGGGCATTTAGCCCATTAACATTCAGGGTAACTATTGAGAGATATGAATTCAATGCCATTGTATTGACTGTAAGGTAACTGTTACTGTATATTGTCTCTGTTTCTTTCTGATCTACTACTTTTAGGGTCTCTCTTTGCTTAGATGACCCCTTTCAATATTTCCTGTAGAGCTGGTTTGGTGTTTGCAAATTCTTTCAGTTTTTGTTTGTCCTGGAAGCTTTTTATCTCTCCTTCTATTTTCAATGATAGCCTAGCTGGATATAGTATTCTTGTCTGAATGTTTTTCTTATTTAGTGCTCTGAATATATCATGCCAGTTCTTTCTGGCCTGCCAGGTCTCTGTGGATAGGTCCACTGCCAGTCTAATGTTTTTACAATTGTATGTTACAGACTTCTTTTCCCGGGCTGCTTTCAGGATTTTCTCTTTGTTGCTAAGACTTGTAAATTTTACTATCAGGTGATGAGGTGTGGACCTATTTTTATTGATTTTGAGGGGCGTTCTTAGCATCTCCTGGATTTTGATGTTTGTTCCCTTTGCCATATTAGGCAAATTCTCTACAATAATACTCTCCAATATTCCTTCTGCTCCCTCTCTCTTTCTTCTTCTTCTGGAATCCCAATTATTCTAATGTTGTGTCATTTTATGGTGTCACTTATTGCTCGAATTCTCTCCTCATGGTCCAGTATTTGTTTGTCTCTCTTTTGCTCAGCTTCTTTATTCTCTGTCATTTGGTCTTCTATGTCACTAATTCTTTCTTCTGACTCATTTAGCCTAGCAGTAAGAGCTTCCATTTTTTATTCCACCTCATTAATATCTTTTTTAATTTCAACTTGTTTAGATTTTAGTTCTTTTATTTCTCCAGAAAGGGCTTTTGTCTCTCCAGATAGCATTTCTCTAATATCTTCTATGCCTTTTTTGAGCCCAGCTAGAACCTTGAGAATCGTCATTCTGAACTCTAGATCTGTTATATTACCAATGTTTGTATTGATTAGGTCCCCAGCCTTCGGTATTGTCTCTTACTCTTTTTTTTTTTTTTTTTGTGGTGAGTTTTTCTGCCTTGTCATTTTGTCCAGATAAGATTTGGTTTCTCCTCCTCTGGAATTCCGCTGTTCTCCTTGGTGAATGAAGTTGGTCTTGGCTGGGTTTCTTGTTGATCTTCTGGGGGAAGGGTCTGTTGTAGTGATTCTCAAGTGTCTTTACCCCAGGCAGAATTGCCCCGCCCTTACCAGGGGCCAGGCTAAGAAATCCGCTTGGGTTTGCTTTCAGGAGATTTTGTTCCCTGAGTGCTTTCCGTAGAGCTCCGGAGGACGGAAATGAATATGGCGGCCTCCCAATCTCCAGCCCAGAGGAGCCGAGGGCTTGGGGTCCCACTCCCCAGCGTGCCCTCAGAGAAAAGCGCCCAACCGTCCACGTCTCCTGGCCTCTGGCTGTGCTTGGGGGAAAGCGCTCAATCGCTCACACTTGGAGAAAAGCGCCTGGTCCGAGCTCACCCAGCCTGCGACCAGTTCAAGGTAACCCCAAGCTGAGGGCTTACTCCTCAGCTTTGTCGCTGTAGCCAGCTTCCCTGCTCTAATACCTGCAAGCTCTGCGACACTCAGGCACCCCAGGACCTGCTGTGACCCCGCGGGACCTGGGGTTAAGCTGCCCCCATGTGGGCCTCCCCCGGTTTAGCCTCTGGAGCGATGTCCCTCAGTGGAACAGACTTTTAAAAGTCCTGATTTTGTGCTCCATTGCTCCACTGCTTGCAGGGAGCCAGCCCCTCCCCCCGTGGTCTATCTTCCCATCATTTTGGATTCACTTCTCCGCAGTCCTACCTTTCATAAAGTGATCGATTTTCTGTTTCTAGAATTGTTGCTCTTCTACCCTTTGATTTCTCGTTGGATTTGTAGGTGTTTGCAATGGTCAGATAAGCTATCTAGCTGATCTCCTGCTTCCTCATGTTGTCTCAGCCTGCTACTTCTCTGCCATCTTGACTCACCCACCCTTCGGTTTTTGGGTTGTTTTATTCTTATCTTTAGTTTTCTATGATTGTGTTTGGAAAATATACTTGGTATGATTTCAGTCTTCTTAAATATGGTATTTGTTATGTCTTCTTCTATGTGATTTAACCAGGGAATTCTTCTGCGTGTACTTGAGGAAAGTGTGTATTCCATTTTTCTTGGATATGATATTTTATATATAACTTTTAGAAGCATGTATTCTGAAGTATGTTTCAAATAAAAATTAGAAAAAAGTTAATTTTTTTTTATTTTCAGCATAACAGTATTCCTTGTTTTTGCACCACACCCAGTGCTCCATGCAATCCATGCCCTCTCTAATATCCACCACGTGGTTCCCCCAACCTCCCACCCCCCGCTGCTTCAAACCCCTCAGATTGTTTTTCAGAGTCCATAGTCTTTCATGGTTCACCTCCCCTTCCAATTTACCCCAACTCCCTTCTCCTCTCTAACTCCCCTTGTCCTCCATGCCATTTGTTATGCTCCACAAGTAAGTGAAACCATATGATAATTGACTCTCTCAACTTTGGAGAACAGTGTGGAGATTCCTCAAGAAATTAAAAAAGTTAATATTTTTAACTAAGAGTGCCCATTTAAAATAAACCATATCAGAGGGGAGGTGGATGGGGAGATGGGTGAAATAGGTGAAGGGTATTATCATAATGAGCACTAATAATGATATATAAATTATGAATTACTATATTATACACCTGAAATTAATATAACACTGTAGGTTAACTACACTGGAATTAAAATTAAATACTTAATAACAAAAAGGAACCATAAGCCAACCCATCCAAAATCCAAATAAAGACAGAAACTAGTAAAAAAAAAATCCAAAAGTCTAAATAACACAGTAAGCAAAGTCTGCTTCCTAGTAACCAAGATGGAAGATCTATGGTTCTAATCTTAAGTCCTTAGCTTATTTCTAGGATTAATACTTAGCTAATTGTGCTGTCTTCCCCTTCATAGAATCTGAAGTCCAGCACAATTCCCATTTTCCTGGGACACTGACCACTTGCTTCCCTCTCTACACAGCCCAGTCAGAGTAAAAAGAAAGAAATTTTTCAGGAGTAGAATTCTTGTTGGTCAAAATTTTAGGCATTGATATGTATTGTGTATTAATAAAACTAACTCCACTTTAACAGAGATAAATGTTAACCAAACTAAATCTAATTTAACCTGCCAGTACATGTGAGGACTCATGGGTCTCATAAGCACTGGGGGGGGAGGGGCGCGTAAAATGTGAAATCCTTCTAAGTTATTATGTCCTAAAACTTCCCAGCCAAAACTTGTGACCTAGAGTACTTGGAAAAAATCTCCTTTTTCTATAGTTTTCTCTTCATAGGCTAAACTTTAACTTAAGAAAAGCAGTATGATTTCTTAGGGTTAATGATATCAAATATTATTGTGAACCCGAGGACAAAACTTAATTCAGCATTAAACATTAATTTACACATTTGATTGATTGAATAACATATCATTGAGTATGAAGTGTATAGTAATACATATCAATGAAAGAAGAGACAGTTTGATATTTTAGTGTCCAATAGCACCTTTTGATGAGTTTGCCAAAGGAATAATCCTTCTAGTTATCAAAAAAAAATTTTTCCAAAGGTGGAGTAAAAGAGAATTCTGGGAATTAAGTCTCTAAATGGTGGATTATGACTTGAAATAATTTCTCCTTTGTACTTTTTTAAAATTTACATAAAACGACCCTGCTTTTCCATTCCACCCAGACAAATTTTGGCCACAAAAACATTCTTTTTTCTTTGTTATCTTTCATACAACTGAGAAATACTATGTTTTTCTAATGTTTCCAAAAACATTATTATACGTTACTAAAAACAAAAGTGGATGAGAACAAATAAAGTTAAAAAACTGAGTATAATCATGTTTACAAACATCTGTCTTCTCAACCTCGCAATAGCTTCTCTGATTCACAAGCTTGATTTCACATGATCTTAGGAATTCAGTAGAAATTTCTGTTTTATAAATTTTTAGACTCACCCTTTCACTTCCATTTTCTTACTTGTGTCTTCCCTATACTGAGAGAGACTGTGATAGGCAGCTATTTTGGAAGAAAACAATGGGTGGAAAGTGAGATCATTAGTTTTCATGAATAATCATAAAACTCTCATATTTCTATTTGAAAAGCAAAATAGAAAGGAGCATTGAAACCTCTAATTTCTTCCTCACTTGGGTTCTTCTTTCACAAAACCAGAAAGAGTGAGAACTCAGGAGGCATTTCTCAAACATGTATTATGAAATTCCAGTGACACAATAAATGTGAAGTAAAAATAAAGGTTAATAGGTTATCCTGGCAATTAGAAAGACCCTCAAAGTATCACATTCACTTATGATGTTTGTCTAATTATGTTACATCTGACATAAAACAATAAAGATTCATTTCATTGTTTTGTCTCTGGCCTCATAATGTGGTTTTGTTATATTATGCATACTATGTTTGGTGAATCAAAAGGATCAACTTGGTCATACTTGAGTAATCTGGAGAAATTAATCTATTATGTTATGTTTCCATAAACACTGGAATATAGTTCAAGCTAATGGAGATTACTCCAAGACACATCTAAAATTCATGGAAGTGCTAATAAAATGTCTAACTCAATGTCACAGAGCTTACAAACTTCCTAAATGGAGCTGAATTCAGTCCTCCAAAATATATGAGGACCTTTTAATATCACCAGTTAGAGAAGGAAAGGTAAAATATGGGACTTTCGGTGTAATTGCAGATAAAATAGCTGATGTAGGACTTTTACCTCTTCCGTTTCTCCCACGGTATTTTAATTACTACTCTGTATTTTTATTTAACCTCATATTTAGATTATACTATACTTAACATATCCTTGGTGCACAGATTTATCGCATATAATAAAAATGTGAACTTAAGTCCAGGCTATAACACAGCAGTGTTGCAAAAACTTTTGAATCCCTGCTCCAATAAAAATTTCAGCTCACCTCACTGAAAATAATTATGTTCCTAGGAGTTGAAAGAATTTCACAATCTTCGGATGATAAAAGATATATGGGGTGAAAAGTGCTGAGTCTAAAGATCAGTTAGACTGGAGCTGATTTCTTGATAAAAGATAAAGGCAATGCAAAAGTCTAATGGAAATCATGTGGAAACCTAGATACAATTTGCAGTGTTTTTTTATTATTATTTTTATTATGTTATATTAGTCACCATACAGTATGTCATTAGTTTTTGATGTAGTGTTCCATGATTCATTGTTTATGTGTAACATCCAGTGCTCCATGCAATATGTCCCCTCCTTAATACCCATCCCAGGGCCAACCCATCCCCCCATACCCCTTCCCTCTAAAACCCTCATTTGTTTCTTGGAGTACACAGTCTCTCATGGTTCATCTCCTCCTCTTATTTCCCTACCTTCATTTTCCCCTTCCTTCTCCTAATGTTTGCAGTGTCTTGAGCAAGCAAAAAGCCCATCAAAATAAATGGACTTGGGACGTTTGAGTGGCTCAGTCGGTTAAGCATCTGCCTTCGGCTCAGGTCATGATCTCAGGGTCCTGGGATTGAGTCCCGCATCTGGCTCCTTGCTCAGCAGGGAGCCTGTTTCTCCCATCTGCCTGCTCTGCCTGTTCTGCCTGCAGCTCTCCATGCTTCTGCTCTCTCTCTCTGACAAATAAATAAATAAATTTTTTTTAAAATGGCCTCCTGTGAGAGACTATATACAGGGGCTAAATACAGGTGAACACTAAAATGAAAAGAAAGGGTTTGTCCTTTTTCAAAACATCCTGCTATCCATTTGCTTCATCATTTAAATGTACTTTGAAGTATTCTGTGGTGGGGGAACTCTAATACATAAAACACATGAAAGCAGATCTGTTCTGATTTGAGAGAAACCTGGGAGACCAAGAGAACTGTTGGTTGGTCTCTTCTTTTTACCTTCCCTATTTTCTCTAGTCCCTAAGATACTTCTATGGAATCCCAGGGTAATACAAAACACAGCTTACAGATCTTTGCATCAGTCCACCCTGCTCATTTTGTATCTGGATAAACACCTGAGAAGAAACAGGACCAGTGGGGCCAACATTATACCAGGTGTTTGGCAAGATATAATGCTGTAGAGTCAGACTACCTGAGTTCGGACCTAATTCTGCTACTTAATAGCTAGGTGACCTTGAGTATTACTTAACCTCACTTGCTTCAGTTTCTCAATTTGTGAAATACAGATAAAAATAATGAGTTAATATACATAAAGTACTTAGATTAACACCTGGCACGCACACACTGCGTATGTATATATAATGTATGTGTGTGTCTAGGACTATAGCCTGAGAATTTTTGCAATATACCATGCTTCTTTTCATGCACCTCAAAATCAAAATCTAAAGTGAATTTTGGGTTATACCTGACATTTCATCATGTAACTAGAGAAATATTTTGTGAGTTTTTTTCATCAGCTGTGCTGAGCCTTGTTTTTGTGAAGAGACCATGATCCCTTTGGAATCAAGCAGATCTAGTTTTGATCTCGGGCCCACTCCTTGTAACTCTTTGTTCTTATGTAAGTTTCTTAATCCCTTTGGGTTTCAATTTCCATATTACCAAAAATGGTGATAATACTGTCTCATGGAGTCATGGCCATGGAACATAACATTTTAAGGGTCCAAATCATCACTCTGTGGGAGTGTGATAAGTACAGTCAAGCCCTAAAAGGCAATAAATATGAAGGAAAAAAGCAGAAAAGTTTAGGACAATCTTAGATAATCTAACCAGAAGTAGTGGGTTAAAGTGAAACAAAAGAAAGAGTAGACAAAGGAGAAGGAAAAATTGAAAGCATGTGGTCTTAAACCATGGAATGATCATTCCCAAGGGAAGATGTGGAAGTCCCTTGGTTTGAGTCATTTCAATTGAACTGAAGTAAAGTAAAGTAGAATCTATCCTGGGAGCAATCTTTCCCTGGCTGAGAAACCAAGAAGATGAGCTAATAAGGGATTTGTATCATTTTTTGAGCCAGGGATGGAAATATCTCCTAAGATGCACATCTGCATGGATTCTGAGCCAGCTGGGGATGATAAGAAGGAAAAGAAACCCACACATAGGGAGAAAAAGAAAGAAGGAATGTGGAACAGGGATAATGGAAAAGAACTAGGAAAGACAGATAAGAAAAAGTCAAGGAAAATGAAGAGGAAGAGAAATGAAAAGAGAATATACTGAAGCAGAAAACAAAGAGAAAAAAAGAGAGAGCAGGGACGCATGGGTGGCTCAGTTGGTTAAGCAGCTGCCTTCAGCTCAGGTCATGATCCCAGCGTCCTGGGATCGAGTCCCACATCGGGCTCCTTGCTCAGCGGGGAGCCTGCTTCTCCCTCTGCCTCTGCTGCCACTCTGCTTGCCTGTGTACATGCGTGCTCTCTCTCTCTCTCTCTCTCTGGCAAATAAATAAATAAAATCTTAAAAAAGAGAGAGAGAGAGCAGAACAACTGAGAAAGACAAATCAGAGTGATAACAACAACAATAAAAAAAGAGTGCTTAGGTTTACTAGGCAAAGTGATGCTGATATCCACTGTTTATTAATGATGCCTCTTCTCATTACATAGGTCCTGTGACCTGGGACTTGGCATCAGAAAACAATTGGTTCCTAGCAGCTGGTAAATAAACAAGCCCAAGCCCGGAGATGATTAGATGGAGACATCTTTTTCCCTCCCCACTGAAAGAAATGTCTTTTTTCCCCTCCTTTTCAAAAGCTAAACAATGTTTGTTTCCTAGAAACAGCTGGGAGTATAGGGAAGAATATTAACTATTTTTGCCAGCCCCAGGGTTCATTCCAGGGATCCAATTCCCTTTCCCATTAAACTAGTTCTTTAGCCAACCCATTTGCTGAGATGAAGTTCCCCACCCAACATACCTGTGCCAAAGAAAGTAGAGGCTTTGTACACTTTCAGAGTCTCCAGGCTTTGGACAATAATTGCTATCCTGAGGTGGCACCACCTAAATAAACACTCTTGTACAAAAAGAGAACACATTTCTAAAGGTTTTTATTTGGAAAGTACTGAGAGCATTTGAATAAGACACTGATCATCTTATTGGCTATATATGTACTATCTCTGGTTCTGCTCTACCCAGCCCATTTCCCCCAATTTCTTATACAGCTCCTGCTGTTCTATCTGCAATTTCTTACCTTCAGCTACTTATTGCCTTCAATCTTCTCTTTCCATTTTCTTTTCACATGGCTCTCATGAGAAATGTAGGTAATGCTAGAGATGATTGCAACCTAGAGGTAATTACTCAGCAAACTATCTACCTCTTCCTACCTTGGGTAACCTGTTTTTTTAAAAACTCTGTCAGAGACCAAATTATACTCAGGCCAGTGAACATAACAGTATTTACAAAGAATAAACTTGTATTTTTCTGTGGCACTTTACAACTTATCACACAACTTTACATTCATTATCACATCTAAATCTCAACAACCTTATAATACTGTGTTTCAAATATTCAATTGATACTTGTAGAGAATGCATAGACTGAAAAGAATGCATAGACTGAAAAAAATATAAATTTTGAATCTTGGAAAGCAAGCACAACAGGGCTGGGTTTAATATGGAGTCTTTGAGTAGGCAATCAGATACTTGTCCAGTGGCCAGTGAACAGGACCAGCCTTGAAAATGGGGGTATACAAGTATTTCCTGACTTGGAAATGTAGACCTCATGATTAAAATTCCTTTCCACTAACTTGACCACTGATATGAATGATTGACTCTTAGGATTTGAAAGATATTCTGATAATTTGGATAATTTTATCCAATTCTTCACCTGCTATCTGACTCTCTCTACATTATTCCTATCAAATAGTAATTTGGTCTCTCTTCAAAAACTTTAAACAGCAGAAACCCACTCATTTTTGAGGCATTATATACCTCTAAAACCTAGCTGGAACTTTCTATTAACTTGAAATATGTCCCTTTATTACATGTAACTACCAAAACCCACTATACCTGTTGATCTGGGTTTTAAGTCATACCTCTTCCCCATTAGAGCCCTTCAGACAGCTAAGAACAGGGCCCCAGAATTCCCAGGGTTCTTATGCTAGCTATTCATCTCTGAGCCCTTCTGCTCTTCTTTAGGTAGCATAGTTCAGGGTACCCTCGTCATCATTATCCTGGCTACAGCCCTAAAACATCTCCAGCCTCTCTGTGTCCCCCAGCATGCAACACAGAGCTCTGAGCTCCACATTCCCACATTGGTGTGAAAGATAAGAAGCATTGTGTGCCTATCACCACCCACTTCCTGGATTTGGAATTCCTGTCCATGCAACCCCATCATAAGGCTGACTCACACAGGCCCAGTAACTGGGAACTGCTTTAAGATCTGTACATTTAATTGGGAAAACATTTCATATCTCCTGGAAAGATCACACTTTACTCAGCTTATTCATTTCCCTCCTTAAACTATTATTATTCTGAACAGAACAATTCCCAGTACTGTTAGGCTTTACTGAACTATTGTGTTTGAGCTAGAAGAGATTTTTTAGGAACCAGAGGCTCAGGGAGGTAAAACTGTCTCCCAAAGATTACACAGGGAATTTGTAGCTGAGCATAGTCTAGAGCTCAGATTCCCTGAAGCCCAGGCCAGAGCTGCTTTGAGGAGTCAGCCTTAGATGACTCTTCAACTCTTATCTTTTAGGACACAGCACCTCAGTGGAAAGATCCCCCAAAGCTGCCAAATATTTCTCTCCTGACCTAATACCCTTCCCATACCTTGTACACTATTTCCTGGCTTACCCCAAACCAAAACATGGGTGAGTATTAGGGTACATGAACACAGGGCCTAAAGAATCCCAAGAAACATAAGCATGTGCCAGAAATGCTGCCACCAGAAAATTTAAAAATCTGCCAAATACATGGTACTTGATTGACCCCATGCTCTTAATGCTGATGCCAGGCCCGGAATCTAAGGAAACTATTTATTAGGGGAAGTTCAACTAGACAACAGAGTTTGGTAAGTACATTGGTGCATGGTAGGCAGATATATATATATATATTTTTTTTTTTGGTAAACACAAAGTCTTACAAAAATAGCTTCCTTGACCCAGATTCAGGCAGACATGGGTGGTTCTTCCCAACATGTCAAATTGTGGCAAGTGGCAAGAATTCTAAGGCGCTTAGACAGTAGGTCCAAAAATCAGCATATCCTTCAATTTTTCTTCATTTTCTGAATGTCTCAAGTTTCTCTGGAGTGGTGAAACTTCTGAGTAGAAATGGAAAATTGGAGGCACAAAACTAATTTTTTAAAGATTTTATTTATTTATTTATTTGGCAGGCAGAGATCACAAGTAGGCAGAGAGGCAGGCAGATAGAGAGAGAGGTGGAAGAAGGCTCCCTGCTGAGCAGAGAGCCTGATGCGGGGCTTGATTCCAGGACCCTGGGATCATGACCTGAGCCGAGGGCAGAGTCTTTAACCCACTGAACCACCCAGGTGCCCTGCACACAACTAATTTTATTGCCTCTTGAAACCTCATTAAAACTGAAACAAAGGGATCTTTAGGAAAAAAAAAAAACATAAAGGAGGAGGGAAATAAGACAGTGGAAGCAATTAAGTGTGATCAACCAGAATACAGATGGACAGGTTAGCATGTTCAAGAAAACATAATCTGATGTTGGCAATAAGGAAAAGATAACAACAAATAAGTTTTTTGCTGAATCATCCTCAGTAAATCTCAGAAACAGTGGCCATAGTTAATTTGGTAGTAAGAAATTAGAAACAGGGAAATCATCAAATCATTAACAAATTCAAGAAAATACCCCAGGACTGAAAACCATGGGTTTCTAGAAAAGGCCCACAGAGTGCCCATAACAATGGTGAAAAAATTGATCTACAAGTGAAATTGTAAGGTTTCAGAGTGCTTGCAGAAAAGAAACAATGCAGAGAAGAAAATATGCTTCAGAGTAATATGAAGAAGCCACATGTAAAAAAAAAAAATGAGAATTAGGATTACTAGATTTCTCAATGGACAACACTAGAAACTATAGAGGCAATGAAGCAAAAGAAGAAGCAAAATTTCCAGTACCCCAAAATTCTGAAAGAAAATCATTTCCAAACTTGAATTTTATGAACACTCAAATTAAGGTAGCATGAAAACACTTTCAGATATGTGAACTATGGATTGAATTATGTTCCCCACAAGTTCATATGTTGAAGTACAAGCCACCCATACCTCAGAGTGTGACTTTATTTAGAAATAAGGTCATTGAAGATAGAACTTTATTTAATATGAGATCATACTGGAGTAGGGGGGCCCTTAATACAATGTGATTTATATCCTTATAAAAGGGGAAATTTGTGTTTTTTAAAAAATTCTTTAAATTTGAGGTGCTCCTGGGTGGCTCAGTCAGTTAAGCATATGCTTTCTGCTCAGTTCATGATCCCAGGGTCCTGGGATAGAGCCCTGCATCAGGCTCCCTGCTCATTGGGAAGTCTGCTTCTCTCTCTCCCATTGCTTGTGTTCCCTCTCTCACTGTGTCTCTCTCTGTCAAATAAATAGTCTTTTGAAAAAATTGAGAATAGTCAACACACAATGTTACATTAGTTTCAGTCATACAACATAGTGATTTGATAAGTTTATACATCATGCTATGGTTAGTGCAAGTATACCTATCATTTATCACCATACAATGCTATTACAGTACCATTGACTATATTTCCAAACTGTGACTTTTATTCCTATAACCTATTCATTCCATTACCGGAAGCTTGTATCTTCCACTCCCTTTCACCCATTTTACCCATTCCCCTGCCCCCTTTCCCTCTGGCAACTATCAGTTTTTTCTCTATATTTATAGGTCTGATTCTGCTTTTTGTTTGTTTTATGCATTTTTTAAGATTTCACATATAAATGAAATAATATGGTATTTGTCTTCCTCAGTCCGACTTATTTCACTTAGTATTATACCCTCTAGGCCCATCTATATTGTCAGAAATTACACAAATCCATCTTTTTTATGGCTGCATAACATTCCATTGTGTGTGTGTGTGTGTGTGTGTGTGTGTGTGTGTGTGTGTGACATCTTCCTTATCCATCCTTTTTCTAAGAGATTAAAGAGGGACATTTGGACACAGATACACACAGTGATAATGCCACATGAACATGAAGTCAGAGATCGAGGTAATGTGTCTATAAGAAAAAGAATGCCAAAGATTGTCAGCAGTCCACAAGAAATTAAGAAAGCTGCATGGAATTCCTAAAGGAAATCACACTTGGTGACACCCCAGTTTTGGAATTCTAATCTCCAAAACTGTGAAATAACACATTTCTGTTGGATAAGCCATACAGTTTATAGTACTTTGTTAAGACAGGCTTAGCAAACTAATATACAAAGTTTAAAAAAAAAATCTGCCTACCATGCACCATGCTTCATGTAGCAACTAGACGATATGCCCTGACCAAAATTAGGAGACAAATGATGAAAAAGAAAAACACAGGATCAAAGGGACTCCCTAAGATAATGGTGAAGAAGAATATTAGCTTTGCACCAAGTATTGAAAGCAACTGGTCTAGACTAGCGCAGTGGAGTTCAGGACAGACATGTCAAGAGAAGTCATCAAGATTTCTGCAGCTATGAGACTTTGTTTGTTTTAGTTTTTAAGAGTTGCTTTATTATTTTCTTTTTTATTATGTTATGTTAGTCACCACACAGTACATCATTAGTTTTTGATGTAGTGTCCTATGATTCATTATTTGTGTATAACACCCAGTGCTCCATGCAAACTGTGTCCTCCTTAAAACCCATCACCATTCACTTTTGTAATCTGAAGGCTGAATTTCTAGGAGGCCAAGATTCTTCAGAGTACTTGGCTTTTGTAGGTCAAGTGCTCTTGAAGTTATTTTTCCTTTCATGCTCTCTAGATCAATTGAGAATAACATAAAATTCTCACCTGCCTATATATATATATATCAGCCCATTCCTTGTCAAGTGTCTAATATCACACTTCTGCCCTGCCATATATCCCCACATTCATAAGCCTAAGTTTTTTTCTGGGGCTCACTCAAGGCTTTCTCTAGAATGGGTTTATACTCTCAGAGAAACTAAAGCCAGACTATGACACTGGAAGTCTCTTTACAGATTTCATCTGTGACAATATTTTCCTACCCTTAAAATTTGGGCTGTACTTGCCCTCAGTTTTCATACTGATAACTTTTCACATTTATTTATATTTAAACATTTGTTTTAAAATAACACAGTATTTGATGAAAGTATAGAGTAACACAGAACAGGAGAAGCAAATCCAGAAGACTAAAGAGGTCAGAAGATATGGCTAATGTTGTAAGCTACAGATTTTTTTTATTCTTTTCAAACCTTTTTCATTCTTTAGTAGTCCACCCCACACACCTATACACCCTTTTTGACATTGCAGACTTTCTTGAAGACCCTGGTCCACACTGAATGCTGAATTTGGCACACAATCTGAATTTTACAGGAAATGTAAAAGTAATACAGTCTACCCTGTGTGTTTTACAGGTTCAAAAATTGAGATGTACCTTGCTCAAAGACATATGGATATTAAGTGGCCAAGCTGGAATGTTGACTGAGATCAGTCTGCAAACATGCCCTTTAAATTGTTATGCTCTACTGCTTCTTCAGACCTAAAGTTTAGCAGGGTAAACCTTCAAGAAAAAATAGTCTACATAATCAAAAGAAAGTGAGAACTTGGATCTGAGTGAGGTTTGTAGTGAAGAACTCACCAAACACACAATATAGTCTTTTAGATGACATAAAATATATACTAAAATAGAAAGGCATTCAGAAAGACCATACCAGAAACTTCATAATTTTGTAAAACCTTAAGGTTTTGTCAGTGTTCAGGTTTGCTACTTTTGTTTCCTTTATCCATTTTTAATGGTAAATAGCGTTAAAACAGAAATGACCAGTGAGTTTATTTGAAGAGATAGAAAGGGAGATAGGAGTTGGATAAATGATGTCCAACTTATCTTTTTTTAAGAATTTATTTATTTGAGAGACAGAGAGAAAGAGAGAGATCATGAGCCAGAGGGAAAGGCAGAGGGAGATGGAGAATCAGACTCCCTGATGAGCAGGCAGCACAACGCAGGACTGGATCCAAGAACCCTGTGATCATGCCCTCAGCCAAAGGCAGACACTTAACTGACTGAGCCACCCAGGCACCCCAATGTCCTACTTTTCATTTAGGTATGGTTTGAAGAAGAGAATTTTCCAAAGTACACCTAATAATGGTAACTCTCATTGCATAAATACTATGATCTAGGAGTGGTCAATTCTATATCTAGTAAGGACATAAGAAATACTGAGTTAAAATTAACTTCAACTAGTCACTCTTCTGGGTTATTTATTTTATTGTACTATGTATTGCAATTGATTGTGGTGAGAGTGGGAATCCTGTAGTTACTGTGCTACTTATTTCTTTCCCATATTTGTCTAGAATGGGTTTCTGAGCATGGTATAGTAAGTAGAAATTTGTAAACTAGATGCAGAGGAGTGATGGAAGAGGAAATGGATTTTTATAAATAGTGGAGATGGAAGCAAGGCACTTGGTAATTTGGACTTTTTCTTTTTTCTTTCTTTCTTTCTTTTTTTCCCTTTGGCTGTGAGCATTTATTTTCATAGACAAGCACTGCCTACCACCAGCCAGAGGAGGCACGCACAAATCTCAGGCTCCCATGTGATGCAGAGACAAGAATCTATTGACATCCACTGAGTTTTTCAGGGAGATAATGCAGGGATGTTCCAGGCCAACAACTAAGTTTTCTGAATTGGGGGAGGAGGAAATGGGTGGGCTTCTGGCTTAGGAGAGGGTAACGGAGGGAGGTGGAGTCCTGAGCCAATCACAGTTCAGCTCAAACAGTAGAGATGGTGTAGTAAGTGAGGTAATGGGGCAGCAGGGAGGGAAGACATGATTGTAGACACGCCCAAGATACTCCTTCTGCCTTCCAGAGTTGGGTGTCTCACACTTACCTGTTTGCCCTGCTCCCCACTCCAGCCCATGCTGCTGGGGTTGTGGGCAGAGCCAGACTCTGCGGAGACATCCTGGGTGGGTGGTTTCCCCCTCTAGCCCCGTTTCCTCTGCTTCAGAGAGGTCCCTCCAGGATTGGACTTTGTAAAAATTAAATCAGGAAAAAAAAACCTAAAATATAAAACAAAAAAATCCAGGTTATATGCAGTGGATTGAATTTTTGATTAGCTGCATTTGCTTCAGGTGCCCCACACCTGATAGCTAATTTCTTATTCTTTAAAGGTGATCCTCATTTCCAAAAATTCCTGGGTACAAAAGACAGATTTTTGGCTAGGAGAAAAGCAGCTTCCATTAAAAACATGTGCAAAGGTAGTAGTTCTATGAATTTGAACTCTCTTGGGAGGGCATGCTAATCACAGAACTGAGTACATTGATTTCAATGACTTATAGCTAGTTTGTTTTAGAGAATAAGTTATTTTTTAAAAGTATTTTTCTTGTCTTACGATTTTTTTCTCTTCCTTAAATAGGCGAGTTTTACAGAAAAATGAGAAAATACCTCCAATGTTAGCATTCCCCAATATAAGGCAGAAGCTTGTTTCTACTTGGTCTGTATTTCTTCAAAGATGCATTTTATCTATTTGAACAAGGGAGCACACAGTTTATTCATTTGATAGAAATACTACATAAAATACAGGCATTATTCTTTGACCTGAATATAGTTGATATGCAATATTACATTAGTTTGAATTATATAGCATAGTGATTCAACTTCTGTACATGTTATGCAATGTTCACAACTGTAGTTATTATCTGTGACCATGTAACACTATTACAGTATTATTGACTATATTTCTTATATTGTACCTTTTATTCCTGTGATTTATTCATTCCATAACTGGAAGTCTGTATCTTCTACTCCCTTTCACCCATTTTACCTGTTGGCCCACCCACTCCCCCATCTCGCAACTATCATTTGTTCTGTATTTATAGATCTAATTCTGCTTTTTGCTTATTCATTTGTTTCATTTTTTAGATTCCAAATATAAATTACATCATGTGGTATTTGTTGGACTAAGGGGAAGAAAAAGGAGAAAAAGACTAGATGCCTGATCCTATTTGAATAAGAAAGAAAAACAGCCCCCAAGGTGATTTAACACTCTCCTGACATACCTCCACATAGATTATATTTCCAAGTGAAAGGGCCATTTGGCCTTGAGAGATTGGGAAAGGGCCTGGCCTTGAGAGATTGCAAAAACACCCCATTAGCATCACCCATTGCCTGTAACCATAGAAACTCACTCTTAACCCTGCCAGGTACTCAGTCTTTAGGAATGACCCCACTGAACCCGCTAGCACTGATAAAGCTGTGTTCTCCCATCTCTCTGTGTGCCATTTGGGATTCCTCGGTCACCTTGAATTTTCCGCAACATTTGGTTCCCTGACCAGGAATCCCAACCTCACTGGCCCATTGTGCCACCGGTGTAGGACAGGAGATGGGCTGTGGAGGGCAAACGGAGCACCTGCCCTAGGGTTTAGGCGTGCCCTGCTGATTTCAGCAGACCCAAGCCTGGGCCTTCCTGGACAGCCATGGCTCACCTCCGCTCTGCTGGACCAACAACAGGAGGCCAGAGTTCAATCTGCCCATTGAACCAGGAATGCCCCGGGGCCACTGTCTGAGCCAGACCCATTCATAAAGAATGGAAGAGGAGACTGATCACCTCCCATTAGCCAGGGATTACCCCAGAGTGGGGGTGTCCAACCTGTTTAAAATTGAAGAGTGCCTGACTGTGTGAATCTGTCTGTATGGCTCCACCGCTTTGGCTACGGAGTCTGAGTGGGCTGCACCCTGAGTCTCGCAGGGCATCATATGGCATAACAGTCACCTACTCCACGGAGTAGCCTGGTCCAGGGCTTATACAGACAGACCTTAGCTAAGATGCTCCTAAGTTCCCTTGGGGGATGCGAGCAGGACAGCATCTGAAAGATCCCCCTCCCTTTGTCTACGACATCATTCACGATGGGAGGGAAACCCAGTGAACTCACTATCTTAAGACTACATGCTTAAGAATTTAAAAAAAAAAAAGGAAAGACACTGGTATAGAAAAGCTGGTTTACTCTGTTTAAAAGGGCAAAGTTTTCTTCGGTTAATTGAAACAGAAAGGGTTTTCTCTTTGCCTGCCCAGAAAACCCAGTTTCTATGTTTTGTTTTATCAGGTGTTTAACATCCCTGATTATATTTAGGTATGTGTTTTAAAAATTTCTAAGGTTTTAGCAATTGTTGACAAGATTCAAATTGTAAATGAGATCTCTTTGACTCATAAGGCTTTTCCTTGGTATACTAAGTTACTCAGTAAGTACTGCTAAACCAATAATAAACCTTCGGTTACATTTGGGTAAGTACTGTAACTACTCTAAGGGTTCTATACATTTCCTAAAGTTTTAATGTTTTGATAGGGTCATCACCTGGTAATTTAACCATATCTATTCTGAGTTCTTGTCATTTGTAATTGTTTTAATTCTCTTGTAAAATGAATTCTGCCTTAAAGAAAATTCATATGGGAAACTTTCAGGACAAATACAGGTCTTTGATACGTTGAAATCCTGGAACTGAAATGGGTAAAAATTTCCAGAAGTAGAATCTGCATTCGGACTAAACCAGAATTAGTAACATGGGACTAGATAAACTGAAAGATTGTAATGTTGTGTCTCTTAATGTTTTGTCTTATTTTATTTTATTTTATTTTTTTAAAGATTTTACTTATTTATTTGACAAAGATTACAAGCAGGCAGAGAAGCAGGCAGAGAGAGAAAGGGAAGCAGGCTACCCACTGAGCAGAGAGCCTGATGCGGGGTTCGATCCCAGGACCCTGAGATCATGACCTGAGCTGAAGGCAGAGGCTTTAACCCACTAAGCCACCCAGGCACCCCATGCTTTGTATTATTTTAAACATTACTGGTTCTGTAATGTTTACTCTTCCAGACTGGGGAAAATTTTTCTTAAGTTGTCTGTAACTTACAGAGATGTAAAAGTTTTCATTTGTAAACAAATCAAGGCATTCAACTTTTCTCTCTATCCAAACCCTCTGAAACCAAAAAGGCTCAGCAAATATTCTTTCTTCCATGGCAATCAGTCATTTGCATAAGTTCAATAAGAATCTGTTCTCCTTGTAATAGGACACCATTGAAAACACTAGTTATTTTACCAAGGCTTTGACTGGAATGTCATATTTGAAAAGACTCAGATATGACCAGACAGCTAAAGGAACTAAGGTTGACTTTATGAAACCTGGAGCCATAAAGCCCCTTGGGACTGTTGGCCTGATACCTTGCTTACAGAGTTCCCAGCAGCCTCACCAGGTGAGTAAAGGATGTCACTCCCTGGTAGGTGCAGAACCTCAGAATACACTGGGTACCTCAGGAAGAGAAATTTGCCCATATCAACAGGTATTGCAGGCATGTCTGATGGCAACTACGTGGCTTGGCTTCTGGCCTGGAGAGGCTACTAAAAGTTCAACCTAGAGATTCCTTATAAGAAGTTCCAGCAAAGCAGATTCTAAAATATCTATATGATTACTTACTGTTCTTGCTGAGCTTATGTAAATAATTAGGCCAAGTTTGTTAAAACTGGACTTATCTTTCAAATAAATTAGTCCTGATTTGGCTATCTCTGGAAATGAGGGTTCTTTTAGAGAGAAAAAATATGTTTTAATAACACACCTTTATGGATGTTAAATTCTAGATTTGGTTGTCTTTAAATGTTTGTTTACCTAAGCTAGACAACTTGAGGTATACTTCAGAGGAAGATTTAAAATATTTACAAAAGTGGGTTAAACTAGACTATGAACAGGACTGGGCTAAGACTAGAACAGAAAAGTTAATTCTTCCTCGAAGACTAGGAAGAAAATTAGTAAGCCAGATACATCAGGGCACTCATTTGGGGACACACAAGCTTAAGGAGCTTATGGGCAAGCAGTTTCAGGTTTCTAAATTAGGGCGTATGGCTCAGGATGTGGTTGATAGATGTGCTCAATGTCAGGCGGTAAATGTGGGAAAAACCAGGATGGGAAGAGGGAAGAGAGAAAGGGGTAAGGAGCCAGGAATTTATTGGGAAATAGATTTTACAGAGATGAGACTCGGAAAATATGGACACAAATATGTTAGTTTTTGTGGAAAAGGCTTTTTCTGCCAAAAATGAGATGGCAAGAGTGGTAGCCAAAAAGCTACTAGAGGTTTGGGTTACCTCTCGCGATCGGGTCAGACAATGGCCCTGAATTTGTGAGTTCAGTCTCACAGGCATTGGCCATGGCCATGGGCACTAATTGAAAACTACATTGTGCCTACCAGCCCCAGAGCTAGCGCACATAAACAGGTAACAATAGGAGGCAAGTAGAGAGAATGAACTAGACTCTTAAAGAGACCTTAACAAAGATAATTCTGGAGACTGGCAGTCGATAGGTGGATCTCCTTCCCTTCGCTCTCCTCAGGGTGTGATGTACACCCTACTTAAAGAAGGTGACCCCATTTGAAATAATGTTCGGGAAACACCCCCACCCACTCTGCCCTCGGCTCTAAGAGGTTGCCCTAGCAGAAATAACTGATCAGTCTGTACTCCAGTCACTGCAGGCATTACAGTCTGTCTAAAAAGAGCCCACACATGGATCCAAACTGCCCACACTGAGACAGAGACGGAGCTGGAACCACATCCCTACCAACCCAGGGACTTGATTTGGATATGCCACCACCAAGTAAGAAACTTGGAGCCTCACTAGAAGGGACCTTTACTGTCATCCTGACCACCCCCATGGCAGTGAAAATAGAAGGCATCTGGGTCTGGATCCATGCAAGTCATGTCAAAAGAGCTGAGGACGAGGATGCCCACCAGAGCTGGAAGCTGCTGCCGATGGACCCTGCTGACCGTTGACTAAAGCTAAGACTCAAAAGACTATGAGTTCATTGTTGCTCCTATTGTTACCTGTTTATGTAAGAGCTTCTAAGTCACCTCATAAGACAGAAAAGTATAGATGGGAAATTAAATGAACAGAATTAGGAAAAATGGAAAGGGTTATACAAGGTGGTGAATGGCTAACTCATCAGCCGACTGTGCAATTTAATGTAACCTTATGCCAATTGGCACCCATTAACCCCTGTTTAGATGCCTTACAATTTTACATGTGCGCTAACACTGGGCCTCCCCAATGTGGGGGGGGAAAGGGCCTGGGGGCTCACCAGAGTACTGTCGTGCACAATAGGGATGCTATAAAAGTTTGCTCAACTGGTCTCCATGTTTGACTTCCCTAAAATCAGCAATTGCAGGCCCCCTGGTTTTATAATTACTAATGTTACTTTTTGGCCCCTGCATTATAAATGCTCTAATGTCATTTGTATAGAAAAAATTAGAGTGATAAACATGTTAATCGTACATGCTCAATATAACCCCTTAGAACAGAAGAACATAGAATTGGCTAAAAAGTCAAGGATTTGACTAATCTCCAAAAAAGGGGGGAATGTAAGGGCCTGCTTAGCCAGAGCGAGCCATTTTGTTGTTTATGTAGTAAACTTAGATTGAGCCCACCCCCCGCTCCCGGAGGAACTTACTTAGAAACAAGTCTGGGAAACCAGTAAAATATGACTGACCAGCCCCTGATAACAGAGCCCATATACCCGGATGTATCAGGTCAGGGGGAGGTAACAGAGCCCAGAATACAAGGATGAGTCAAGCCAGGTGGAGACATCCAATCAGAAAAGCACCTCCCTAACCACCCAAGAATGTGGGCCCTGCCTTTTGGGCGCAAATTCTGACCAGAGTGATAAGCTAGTTCAAATAGCTACTATAGGGTGAATTGTAATTTAATTGGCCACCTGCGTGTGGCCAGGCTCAACCACATGGCCTTTACTCTATAAAAGTTAGTCTGTGAGGCTGGGAGGGGTTGCCTCTTTTCAAGAGATGGCCCTGGCTGCTCAGTTTGATTCTCGATGCTTGGTGTGAAATAAAGCTTTGCTTAACCTTCGCTTTGTATCACTCTCTTTCCTTTGACCATGGACCCAACAATACCCTGTAGGTCTATCCATGTAATCATAAATGGCAAGATCTCATCCTTTTTATGACTGTGTAACATTTCCATATATGTGTATACACACACTCTTACACACACACACATATATAAATACCACATCTTCCTTATCCATCATCTATCAGTACACACTTATGTAGCTTCCATATTTAAAAACAAGTATTTTAGAAGCAACGTAAATGTTTCATTTTAGAGGAAACAATAATCTGATACATCCATATGATAGATTATTCTAGTCACTAAGAATAATATCTAAAAATGATTTAACTTAAAGAGCATGTAAACATGCTTATGATAGGGCGCCTGGGTGGCTCAGTGGGTTAAGCCGCTGCCTTCAGCTCAGGTCATGATCTCAGGGTCCTGGGATCGAGTCCCGCATCGGGCTCTCTGCTCAGCAGAGAGCCTGCTTCCTCCTCTCTCTCTCTCTGCCTGCCTCTCTGCCTACTTGTGATCTCTCTCTGTCAAATAAATAAATAAAATCTTTAAAAAAAAAAAAAAACATGCTTATGATATGTAAGTGCTAAAAAGTAGAGTACTAAATTATATGTACCATACCATATAATTATGTTAAAGTAGATAAAAAAACACACTAGAGAGATTTGCTTCAAACTATTAGTAGTTCTCTCTTATTTATGGGATTTTAATGGATGATATTTATTTTCTTTAATCTTTTTTATATTTTCCTAATGTTCTGTAATTAGCAGATACATATTTGAACCATGGAAAAGTTATTGAAAAGAAAAAAAATAAGGAAAAAAAAAGGAGGAGATCATGGGACATACTTGAACTTCCTTTCCTGTATAATCAAGAAAGGTTGGGCAGAAAATTATTAGGGGATGGGCTCCAGGAAATCTCCCTTAGTTGTAAATCACAGATGCAGGTACAAGTCACTTTGCTCAAGTAAAATACATTTGTTTCAGTTGTAGATGTTTTTCAAAAGCAAAGAGTGGGAGGAAGGAATGGTTTCATTTCAGTGTAGCAATACTGCCACCAAAAGAAAAATATTAAAGAATCCCCTATGTTAAGAGAGAGAAAAAGAGAGAAGAGGAGGGAAAAATAGACTCTATACAGACTGACTTCCTGTCTTTGTCAAAATCAGTTACCAGGAATCATAAAGGAGCCAGTCTTATGCTTCCTCCACACCTCTTAGTAGTCACTGATTAGCTAGTAATGACAGGCCTACTCATGAGCCATTTATGTGGCTGGAATAAGGGGTATATCTCTCAGGGGCTGTGAGTCTTAACCCGTGAAAATAATAAGAGACCCTTTGACAAAGGGATGGGAGGATAGAATATGCTAAATAAACAGGTCAGAATCAACATCTCTGGGGTGATTACTGAACAGTACTTGTTAATTGTTAAGAGTGCTAAGGTTCAGTGGAAATGGTTCAGGAACTCCTCACTTTAACCAGAGAGGGTATTGAATTTCCACAAGTAATTTTATTTGAAGAATAATAAGAATAATAAAACTACTGGCCTAGTGTACCACCAGATGTCGATTCTGGCGTCATGTGTATAACGTAATTATGTATATGGGAGGTTCAGTTTGTTTGTGGGAATAGAATAAAACACTTATTCCCCTCACTTGGTTTTCCCAGAATTAGATGAAATCAGTATATCGCTAGATGCATTCATCTTTTGGAATACAGCATACATTCTGGGATGTTTGGGAAGTGAGAGGTGGATTCCCATGATGACATTGAGCTTACCATGGTATTACTGGGAATTCAAAACTGACTTCTCAATGAACTCCAATCTGTCATCTAGGGTTTCTATGACAAAGCACAGAGGGTGTCCGGAAGAGAAGAGGCCTGAGTACTTTAAAACAGAGCAATGACATGATAGAGATTATATTTTCCTTAGATTAAATATTTCTAAATCTCATCCTTAAAAAAGAAACACTTAAAAACAGTAGTTCAATTCTGTAAAAAAAGGAAAAAAGAAAAAGAAATAATGAGGGACAGCTCTACCAAAACTAAAATAAATAAATCTATAGTAATTACAAGTTTGATACAAGTATTGGAAATAGTCTAACAGAACTGGAACAGACAGAGATCTAAAACAGATCTCGCTTTATATAATTAAATATGCATAAAAATATATTTCAAATCACTAAGTAAAATATGAAGTAAAAAATTATTGATATTGAAACAATGAGCTGACCATTTGAAATAATTAGTCTTTTAATTTCATTTGTTGCACTGAAATAAATCCAGATAGTAAAATATATTTTATTTATTTTTTTTAGTTTTATTTTTTAATTTTGATCCCAGTTTAGGTAACAGTGTTATGTTAGTTTCAGACAAGCAATATAGTGATTCCACAATTCTATACATTATTCAGTGCTCATCATGATAAGTATACTCTTTAGTCTCCATCACATATTTCACCCATCCCCCACACACCTCCCCTTTCGTAACCATCAGTTTGCTGAGTGTTTCTTGGTTTCTCTCTCTCTCTCTTTCTCTTTTTTCCCATTGCTTGATAGCTTTGTTTCTTAAAATCCACATATAAGTGAAATTATATGGTATCTGTCTTTAACTGACATATTTTGCTTAACATTATACTCTCTAGATCCATCCATGTTATTGCAAATGAAAAGATTTCATTCTTTTTTATGGCTGAATAATATTCCATTGTATATATAAACTACATCTTTATCTATAAATCTATCATGAACACTTGGGTTGCTTCCATAATTTGGTTATTGTAAATAATGCTGCAATAAACATAAGAGTGCATATATTCTTTCAAGTTAGTGTTTTTGTATTCTTTGGCTAAATACCTAGTAGTATAATTAATGGGTTATAGGTTGGTTCCATTTTTAAATTTTTGAGGAACCCACATACTGTTTGCCAGAGGGACTTCAACAGTTTGCATTCCCACCAATGCTGCAAGAGGGTTCCTTTCTATCCACATCCGCACCAACACCTATTGTTTCTTGTGTTTTTTTTTAATTTTAAGAATTCTGACAGGTGTATGGCAATATTTTATTGTGGTTTTAATTTGCATTCCCCTGATGATGAGTGATTTGCATTCTCCTGAAGCATCTTTTCACGTGTCTATTGGCCATCTGTAGGTCTTCTCTGTGAAATGTCTGTTCATTTCTTCTGCCCATTTTTAATCAGATTATTTGGAGGAAATATTAGCTTGTATAAGTTATTTATATACTTTGGATAGTAGCCCTTTATCAGATATATCACTTGCAAATGTCCTCTCCCATTCCATACATTGACTTTCAGTTTTATTGATTGCTTCCTTCACTGTGCAGAAGCTGTTTAATTTGATGCACTCCCAATAGTTTATTTTTGTTCTTATTTTCCTTGCCTCATGAGATGTGTCTAGAAAAAATGTTGCTATAGTTGATGTCAGAGAAGTTACTACCTGTGCTCTCTTCTAGGATATTTATGGGTTTAGGTCTCACATTTAGATTTTTAACCCTTTTTGAGTTCATTTTTTGTGTATGGTGTAGGAGAGTGGTCCAGTTTCATTCTTTCTCATGTAGCTGTCACGTTTTCATAATACCATTTCTTGAAGATACTGTTTTTTTTTTCACACTGTATATTCTTTCCTCCTTTGTTGAAGATTAATTTACCATATAACTGTGGTTTCGCTTCTGAGTTTTCAATTCTTTTCCATTGACATGATGACTATTTTTGTGAAATTACTGTACTGTTTTCATTACTATAGCTTTGTAAGAGAACTTGAAATCAGGAACTGAGATAATTCCAGCTTAGTTATTTTTCTTCAACATTGCTTTGGCTATTTGGTGGTTCCAAAGATTAGGATTGATTGTTTGAGCTCTGTGAAAATGCTATTGGTATTTTGATGGGGACTGTATTAAATGTGTAGATTGCTTTTGGTATTATGGACATTTTAACTCTGTTTGTTCTTCCAATCCATGAGCAAAAGTATCTTTCCATTTGTTAGTTATCTCCAATTTATTTAATCATTGTTTTATAGTTTTTAGAGTACAGGTCTTTCACACCCTTGTTTAAGTTTATTCCTAGGTACCTTATTATTTTTGATGCAATTATAAATGGAATTGCTTTCTTAATTTCTCTTTCTGTTAATTCATTGTTAACATATAGAAAGCAATGGACTCTCAAATAAATAAATAAAATCTGAAAAAAAAAAGAAATGAAATGGATTTCTACACATTCATTTTGTATCCTGGAAACTCACTGAATTCATTTATCAGCTTTAGTAGTATTTGGGCGGAGTACTTTGTGTTTTCTTTATAGAGTATTATGTCATCTGAAAATAGGAAAGTTTTACTTCTTCCTTACCAATTTGGATGGCTTTTATTCTTTTGATGTCTGATTGCTGTGGCTAGGACTTCCAGTACTATGTTGAATAAATGTGGTGAGAGTGGATTTTCTTGTCTTGTTCCTGATCTTGGGGGGAAAACTTTGACCTTTTTCAAAATTGAGTATAATGTTAGCTGTGGATTTTTATACGTGATCTTTATTTTGTTGAAGTTTGTTCCCTGTAAACCTGTTCTGTTGAGGGTTTTTATCATGAACGGTTGTTTGTCAAATGCATTTCTGCATCTTTTGAAAGGATCATATGGTTCCTATCCTTTCCCTTGTTGATGTGATGTATCATATTAACTGATTTCCACACTTGCATCCTGGGAAGAAATCATACTTGATCGTGGTGAATGATTTTTTTAAGGTAGTGTTAAATTCAGTTTGCTAGTATTTTGTTGGGTATTTTTATATTTATGTTCATCAGAGATATTGACCTGTAGTTCTCTTTTCTTGTGGTATCTTTATCTGGTTTTGTATCAGTGTAATGCATGCACTGTACCAGAAATTTGGGAAACTTCCTTTCTCTTCCACTTTTTTGGAATAGTTTGAGAATAATGGGTATTAACTCTGTAAATTTTTGATAGAGCTCACCCGTGAAGCAGTCTGGTCCTGCACTTTTGTTGGGAGGTGGTTTTTTTTTATGATTTAATTTCATTGATGATAATCAATCCATATACATTTTCAGTTTCTTCCCAGTTCATTGTGGTAGCTTGTTTCTAGGAACTTACCCATTTCTTATAGGTTGTCTAATTTGTTGGCATATAATTTTTTACTATATTCTCTTATAATCTTTTGGATTTTTGTGGTGTCACTTTTTCCCCCCAATTCTTTCATTTCTGATTTTGTTTATTTAAATCCTCTCTCTCTTTTCTTTTGATGAGTCTGGCCAAAGGTTTTCCAATTTTTTTTTATCCTGTCCAAGAACCATCTCCTGGTTGTATTTGTCTGTTGTATTTTTTTAGTGCCTATACCATATATTTCTACTCTCATCTTTATTATGTCCTTCCTTCTTTTGGTTTGGAATCTTATTTCTTTTTCTTTTTCTAGGTCTTTTAGCTGTAAGGATAGGTTGTTTATTTGAGCCTTTTCTTGCTTCTTGGGGCAGTCCTGTATTGCTTTAGACTTCCCTCTTAGGACAGCTTTTTTAGAATCCCAAAGATTTGGGGCTATTTTGCTTTCATTTTTATTTGTCTCCATATGTTCATTTCCTCTTTGATCTCATCCTTGAACCATTTATTGTTTAGTAGTATGTTGTTTACATCTATGTATTTGTGCTCTACCCAGATTTTTTCTTCTCATTGATTTCTAGCTTCATAGTGTACTGAGAAAAAATGCATGGAATGTCTTCCATCCTTTTAAACTTGTAATACTTGTTTTGTGGGCTATTATGTGATCTATTTTGGATTATGTTCCATGTGCACTTGAAAAGAAGGTGCATTTAGCTGGTTTAGGGTGTAATGTTCTGAATATACCGTTAAATCCATCTGGCCCAATAGGTCATTCAAAGCCACCATTTCCTTGTTGATTTTATTTTTTTAATTGGTTTATATAAATTCAATTGGGTTAACATAGCATTTTATTAGTTTCAGGGGTAGAATTTAGTGATTCATCAGTTACATATAACACCTAGTGTTCATTACATTAAGTATCCTCTTCAATGCCCATCAATCAATTACCTCATCCTCCCACCCACCTCCTTTCCAGCAGTCCTCAGTTTGTTCTCTATAGTTAAGAATAGCATGATCTCAGTCTTTTTGTACCAGTTGAGACCTTATTTGTAACCCAGTATGTAATCTATTCTAGAGAATATTCCATGTGCACTGTAAAAGAATGGGTATTCTAATTTAGGGTGAAATGCTCTGTATATATCTATGAATTCCATCTGGTCCAGTGTGTCATTCAAACCTCACATTTCCTTGTTGCTCTTCTGCGTAGATGACCTGTCCATTGCTGTGAGAGGTGTTAAAAATCCTCTACTATTATTGTATTATTATCAATGAGTTTCTCTAATTTTGTTACAAATTGGTTTATATAACTGGCTGCTCCCAAGTTGCTCCCAAGTTGGGGCATAAATATTTACAATTGTTAAATATTCATGTTGGATATACCCCCTTTATAATGATATTGTGTCCTTCTTAATCTCTTATTAGAGATCTCAGGGTCTCTGCTCAGCAGGGGGCCTGCTTCCCCCCCCTTTCTCTCTGCCTGCCTCTCTGCCTACTTGTGATCTCTCTCTGTGTGTCTAATAAATAAATAAAATCTTTAAAAAAATAAAAATAAAAATAAAAAATTAAAACTGAAAGACTAAGGAATAATAGGGGAAAAAAACCATGAATGTTATGTACTGTTTTCCCCAAGAGCTGGAGTTTGCAGTTCTTTATGATCGGTAAACTTGGTGTTAGCTGGATGTTCCTGCTGGTCTTCTAGGGGAGGGGCCTTTTGCGCTGATTCTCAGGGGTCTTTCCCAGGCCAGAATTGCACCCCCTTTGCCAGAGGGCCAGGCTCAGTGTAAGCAACCCCGATCACACTATGTGATGCTATTTTACTACCTGAGGACTTTCAGCATCAATGGGGGTGATAAAAATGGTGGTGTCCCTATCTCTAGACCAGAGCTGAAAGTTTGAACACCCAGTGAGCCCTCACAGAAAAGCAGTCACTCACTCTTGTCTTTCTGGTTACCATCCAAATTCTGTGTTCATCCAGCCTGTGACCAAGCGTTTTTATCTGAGACAGGTGACCCATTTGGAGTCCCAACACTGAACAGAAAGTTGCCGCCTAACCTCACTGTTTTCAGCCAGCTTTTCAGCCACTCCAGTGCTTGGGAACTCTGTCACTTTTTGTGTGCCATTTTTTGGTTACTCCATGGACCCTGAGACCACCTCTTCCACCTGCACTTCCACCCTGCTTTGCCACCTGAGCACCTTAGACGTCTAAAAGTTCTGATTTTGTGCTCCATTCCTTATAACACTTTCCAGTACCCAGTTTATGGGAGCTTCTTCCCCGGCAGTTTATCTTCCGATATATTGCTTTGGAGTCACTTCTCTGTACCTCCTACCCTGCAAAAAGTGGTTGCTTTTCTATTTGTAGATTTGCAGCAGTTCTTTTCTCAGATCTTGTTTAATTTTTCAGACGCTCAGGAAAATCATTTGGAAATTATAAAATCAGATTCCAAGGACCAGACAAACTCAGGGTCCCCTACTCCTCTGCCATTTTAACTCCTCCTAACATTAAATCTTTCTTGCACGTGGTCATATCTGCTTTTGAAGCTTTCTTTTGAATTGTTCAGTTCAATCATTGTGTTTTTTAGCTCTAGAATTTCTGGTTTTGTTGCTTTTATTGATGGTTCCTACTCTTGTTTTGTTCATGCATTGTTTTACTAATTTTATTTAGATGTATGCTTATTTTTTAGTTTATTAAACTGTGTTTAAGGAATTATTCTTAATTCTTTGTCTAAGAGTTTATAGTCTATTTCTTTAGGAGCTGTTATTAGAGCTTTATTACTTTCTCTTTCTAATGTCATGTTTACCTCATTTTCATGATCCTTGATCACTATGTTGGTATCTGTGCATTTGAGTAAGTGTTGTTCTCTTCCAGACTTTGCAAATTCACCTTGGAAGAGACAATTGTTCACTAGTCAGCTCAGTGTGGTTTCCTCAAAAGTGTCTTCTGGGAATGTCCTTTGGCAGGTGGGTCTTGCTATTAGAGTCCGGTTTTGGGCAAAGCAACTGTGAAGTCAGTGGTAGTTGGTGTGCCATTGGCTGCGAACTGTTGGATAAAACTATTGGCTTGGTTCCCTGCCCTGGTGAGGTGTTAGGATGGGCTTTACAGTTGCTTGGATTTTCTGGTCAGGCTTACTACATGGTCAGGACTGAGTACTATGTGTACTCACCAGTAGGTGGGGCTGTGACTTAACTTACCTGTTCTAATTAGGCATCTGGACTGAATCCAGGGTCTGCTGGGCTCTGAGAATTAGGCAAGAGCTTTCACTGAATATCTTGATCAGATGAGGTTATTAGTTTTGCTTAGTATACAAGAAAAGTCACAGGTTGTGCTCTCTATTTAAGTGTCCCTGTGAGCAAGCTGATGGATAGGCTACACAGTTTCCTGTGTGCACTGGTTAAGGTTCCCTACTGGTGCAGGTTGTATTGCACAATAAGTGGAGTTATGAATTAGCTTTCTTGCCCAGACATGGGAAAAGCAGCTCCAAGGGCATAAGGCTCTTTCTGCTCCTGACTCAAGACAACCTATGCCTCACTTTCCCTGGCTGAACAGTGCCACTGCCATTGCTCAGTGGTCAATTAGTCCTGCCCCCCACCTATTGGCTTAAGTGTTTTGGGTTTTTCAGCAGCTTACAAGTGTTCTCATTAAACTTCCCTGTCAGATGAGACACTGGGAACTATGCTCCACTACAGGTGGGATTATGTCTTGGTTCTCTGGCCTGGGCAGGTCTTGAGACTACTCCCAAATTTTCCTGAACAAACTTTTCAGTTGAGAGAGGCTGAGATCTATACTCAGTAACAGGTGAGGTTATGCGTTTACTACCTTCTTGCATAGGCATAGCAGGAGAATCCTCCATGCCCAGTACTGGCTTTGCTTTGAGGACAAGCAGCTCTTCCCACCTGCTGCTAAGCCCCATGTTTGCCTGATTATACAGATTCCAGGTGTTCTTTCTAGTCCTCCTTGTCAGATGTGCCTGGGCCATCTCTTCTCAGTTCTTATTCCTGGGTAGGAATGGGAGGTCCTGCTTCAGGCAACTCCCCAAACTTCTTGTATAGGTTTTCTAGTCTGAAAGGGCTGGGAGAGAGTCTTCACAGTAGGTGGGACTATAAATTAACTTCCCCACCTGAGTGTAGCAGGGGGATTTGCTATGCCCAGAGAGCTTGGCTCTGAAGTTTATCAGTTCTGCCCACCCTTTTCTTGCCTTGAGTATTGCTGGGTTATGCAACTTACAGGTGTTCTCACCAGCTTTTCCTGCTATATGGGGATGGAGGCCACATTCCACAGTGGTTGGGGCTATGGTTTTGTCTGGCTTCAGTATTGAGGTAATACTGACTTTTTGAAATAACTTAGAAAGTATTTCCTCTGTTTCTATCTTCAGAAAGAGGTTGTAGAAAATTCTATATTTCTTCATTAAATTCTTGGTAGAATTTTCCAGTGAATCCACTTTGGCTTGGTGTTTTCTGTTTTGGTAGGTTGATTAGATTTTTTAATAAATGAAGAACTGTTCTGATTGTCTATTGTTCTTGTGTGAATTTTAGCAGATTGTGTCCTTCAAGGAATTGATTCATTTCCTCTGGGTTATCAAATTTATGGCCATTGTGTTTTTCATTGATTATAGTTTTAATGCCCAGGGAATCTGTAGTGATGACCCCTTTTTCATTTTTGATATTAAAAATTTGTGTCCTTTCTCCTTTTTTCTTAAATCGGTAGAAGTTTATTGATTTTACTGATGTTTTGGAAGAATCAGCTTTTGGTTTGATTTTCTCTATTGATGGACAACTTTATTTTATTTTGTTTTATTAATTTAATTTAATTTAATTTTTCTCAGTTTTCCAAAATTCATTGTTTACGCACCACAACCAGTGCTCCATGCAATACATGCTTTCCACAATACCCACACCAGGCTCACCCCACCCCCCACCCACCCCTCCAAAACCCTCAGTTTATCTCTCAGAGTCCACACTCTCTCATGGTTTGTCTCCCCATCCAATTTCCCCCAACTCACTTCTCCTCTCCATCTCCTAATATCCTTCGTGTTTTTCCTTATGCTCCACAAGTAAGTGATACCATATGATAATTGACTCTCTCTGCTTGACTTAGTTCACTCAGCATAATCTCTTCCAGTCCCATCCATGTTGATACAGAAGTTGAGCATTCATCCTTTCTGATGGAGGCATAATACTCCATTGCATATATGGATCATATCTTCTTTTTTTTTTTTAGCATAGCAGTATTCATTATTTTTGCACCACACCCAGTGCTCCATGCAATCCCTGGCCCCTCTAATACCCACCATCTGGTTCCCCCAACCTCCCACCCCCCGCCCCTTCAAACCCCTCAGATTGCTTTTCAGAGTCCATAGTCTCTCATGGTTCACCTCCCCTTCCAATTTCCGCCAACTCCCTTCTCCTCTCTAACTCCCCATGTCCTCCATACAATTTCTTGTGCTCCACAAATAAGTGAAACCATATGATACTTCACTCTCTCTGCTTGACTTATTTCACTCAGCATAATCTCTTCCAGTCCCGTCCATGTTGCTACAAAAGTTGGGTATTCATCCTTTCTGATGGAGGCATAATACTCCATAGTGTATATGGACCACATCCTACTTATCCATTCGTCTGTTGAAGGGCATCTTGGTTCTTTCCACAGTTTGGTGACCGTGGCCATTACTGCTATAAACATTGGGGTACAGATGGCCCTTCATTGTACTACATCTGTATCTTTGGGGTAAATACCCAGGAGTGCAATGGCAGGGTCATAGGGAAGCTCTATTTTTAATTTCTTGAAGAATCTCCACACTGTTCTCGAAGAGGCTGCACCAACATGCATTCCCACCAACAATGTAAGAGGGTTCCCCTTTCTCCACATCCCTTCCAACACATGTTGTTTCCTGTCTTGCTAATTTTGGCCATTCTAACTGGTGTAAGGTGGTATATTAATGTGGTTTTAATTTGAATCTCCCTGATGGCTAGTGATGATGAACATTTTTTCATGTGTCTGATAGCCATTTGTATGTCTTCATTGGAGAAGTGTCTGTTCATAACTTCTGCCCAATTTTGATATGATTGTCTGTTTTGTGTGTGTTGAGTTTGAGGAGTTCTTTATAGATCCTGGATACCAACTTTTTGTCTGTACTGTCATTTGCAAATATCTTCTCCCATTCAGTGGGTCGCCTCTTTGTTTTCTTGACTGTTTCCTTTGCTGTGCAGAAGCTTTTGATTTTGATGAAGTCCCAAAAGTTTATTTTTGCTTTTGTTTCCTTTGCCTTTGGAGACATATCTTGAAAGAAGTTGCTGTGGCTGATATCGAAGAGATTACTGCCTATGTTCTCCTCTAGGATTCTGATGGATTCCTGTCTCATGTTGAGGTCTTTTATCCATTTTGAGTTTATCTTTGTGTACGGTGTCAGAGAATGGTCGAGTTTCATTCTTCTATATATAGCTGTCCAGTTTTCCCAGCACCATTTATTGAGGAGACTGTCTTTTTTCCAATGTATATTTTTTCCTGTTTTGTTGAAGATTATTTGACCATAGAGTTGAGGGTCCATATCGGGCTCTCTACTGTGTTCCACTGGTCTATGTGTCTGTTTAAATGCCAGTATCATGCTGTCTTGGTGATCACAGCTTTGTAGTAAAGCTTGAAATCAGGTAACGTGATGCCGTCAGTTTCATTTTTGTTTTTCAACATTTCCTTAGTGATTTGGGGTCTCTTGTGATTCCATACAAATTTTTGGTTTATTTGCTCCAGCGCTTTGAAGAATACGGGTGGAATTTTGATTGAATCTATCTATGAAAGACCCACAGCAAACATCATCCTCAATGGGAAAAAGCTTGCAGCCTTCCTGGTGAGATCAGGAACACGACAAGGATGCCCGCTCTCACCACTCTTGTTCAACATAGTATTAGATGTCCTAGCAACAGCCATCAGACAACAAAGAGATATAAAAGGTATCCAAATTGACAATGAAGAAGTCAAACACTCTCTCTTCACAGATGACATGATTCTTTATATGGAAAACCCAAAAGACTCCACCCCCAAACTACCAGAACTCACACAGCAATTCAGCAATGTGGCAGGATACAAATTCAATGTACAGAAATCAGTGGCTTTCTTATACACCAACAATGAAAATACAGAAAGGGAAATTAGAGAATCGATTCCATTTACTATAGCACCAAGAACCATAAGATACCTGGGAATAAACCTAACCAAAGAGGTAATGGATCTGTACTCGAGGAACTACAGAACACTCACAAAAGAAATTGAAAAAGACACAAAAAGATGGAAGACCATTCCATGCTCTTGGATCAGAAGAATAAACATTGTTAAAATATTTATACTGCCTAGAGCAATCTATACTTTTAATGCCATTCTGATCAAAATTCCACCGGTATTTTTCAAAGAGCTGGAGCAAATAATCCAAAAATTTGTTTGGACCATATCTTCTTTATCTATTTGCCTGTTGAAGGGCATCTTGGCTCTTTCCAGTTTGGTCACTGTGGCCATTGCTGCTATGCACACAGTTGAGGGTCCATATCTGGGCTCTCTCCTCTATTCCACTGGTCTATGTGTCTGTTTTTATGCCAGTACCATGCTGTCTTGTGATCACAGCTTTGTAGTAAAGCTTGAAATCAGGTAATGTGATGTTCCCAGTTTTATTCTTGTTTTTCAACATTTCCTTAGCGATTGGGGGTCTCTTCTGATTCCATACAAATTTTAGGATTATTTGCTCCAGCTCTTTGAAAAATACCGGTGGAATTTTGATCAGAATGGCATTAAAAGTATAGATTGCTCTAGACAGTATAGACATTTTAACGATGTTTATTCTTCCGATCCAAGAGCATGGAATGGTCTTCCATCTTTTTGTGTCTTCTTCAATTTCTTTCATGAGTGTTCTGTAGTTCCTAGAGTATAGTTCCTTTACCTCTTTGGTTAAGTTTATCCCCAGGTATCTTATGGTTCTTGGTGCTATAGTAAATGGAATCGATTCCCTAAATTCCCTTTCTGTATTTTCATTGTTAGTGTATAAGAAAGACACTGATTTCTGTACATTGACTTTGTATCCTGCCACGTTACTGAATTGCTGTATTAGTTCTAGTAGTTTGGGTGTGGAGTCTTTTGGGTTTTCCATATAAATAATCATGTCATCTGTGAAGAGAGAGAGTTTGACTTCTTCCTTGCCAATTTGGATACCTTTTATATCTCTTTGTTGTCTGATGGCTGTTGCTAGGACATCTAATACTATGTTGAACAAGAGTGGTGAGAGTGGGCATCCTTGTCGTGTTCCTGATCTCACCAGGAAGGCTGCAAGCTTTTTCCCATTGAGGATGATATTTGCTGTGGGTCTTTCATAGATAGATTTTATGAAGTTCAGGAATGTTCGCCTCATCCCTATACTTTGAAGTGTTTTAATTAGGAACGGATGCTGGATTTTGTCAAATGCCTTTTCTGCATCAATTGAGAGGACCATGTGGTTCTTCTCTCTTATTAATTTGTTCTATCACATTGATTGATTTGCAAGTGTCGAACCATCCTTGTAGCCCAGGGATGAATCCCACCTGGTCATGATGGATAATCTTTTTAATGTGCTGTTGGATCCTGTTTGTTAGGATCTTGTTTAAAATGCTGGCATCCATATTCATCAGTGATATTGGTCTGAAATTCTCCTTTCTGGTAGGGTCTTTGCCTGGTTTGGAGATAAGGTTAATGCTGGCTTCATAGAAAGAGTCTGGAAGTTTTCCTTCTGCTTCAATTTTTTGATACAGCTTCAGGAGAATAGGTGTTATTTCTTCTTGGAAAGTTTGGTAGAATTCCCCAGGGAATCCATCAGGTCCTGGGCTCTTGGTTTTTGGGATGTTTTTGATCACTGCTTCAATCTCATTACTAGATATTGGTCTATTCAGGTTGTCAATTCCTTCCTGGTTCAATTTTGGGAGTTTATAGTTTTCTAGGAATGCATCCATTTCATCTAGGTTGCTTAGCTTATTGGCATATAACTGTTGATAATAACTTCTGATCATTGTTTCTACTTCCTTGGTGTTCATTGTGATCTCTCCCTTTTCATTCATAATTTTATGAATTTGGGCTTTCTCTCTTTTCTTTTGTATTAGTGTGGCCAATTGTTAATTGATCTTATTGATTCTTTCAAAAACCAGCTTCTAGTTTCATTGATTTGTTCTACTGTATCTCTGGTTTCTACCTCATTGATCTCTGCTCTAATCTTGATGATTTCCCTTGTTATGTGTGGAGTTGGTTTGATTTGTTGTTAATTCTCCAGTTCTTTAAGGTGTAGAGAGAGCTGGTGTATTTTGGATTTTTCAATTTTTTTGAGGGAGGCTTGGATGGCTATGTATTTCCCCCTTAGGACCACCTTTGCTGTATCCCATAGGTTTTGGACCGAAGTGTCTTCATTCTCATTGGTTTCCATGAATTGTTTCAGTTCTTCTTTGATCTCCTGGTTGATCCAAGCATTCTTAAGCAAGGTGGTCTTTAGCTTCCAGGTGTTTGAGTTCCTTCGGAACTTTTCCTTGTGATTGAGTTCCAGTTTCAAAGCATTGTGATCTGAGAATACGCAGGGAATCATCTCAGTCTTTTGGTATTGGTTGAGTCCTGATTTGTGACCCAGTATGTCGTCTATTCTGGAGAAGGTTTCATGTGCACTTGAGAAGAATGAGTGTTCTGTTGTTTTAGGGTGGAATGTTCTGTATATATCTATGAGGTTCATCTGGTCCAATGTGTCATTCAATGCTCTTGTTTCTTTATTGATTTTCTGCTTTGATGATCTGTCTATTTCTGAGCGAGGCGTGTTAAGATCTCCTACGATTAGTGTATTCATATCAATATGACTCTTTATCTTGATTAACAGTTTTCTTAAGTAATTGGCTGCTCCCATATTGGGGGCATAGATATTTACAATTGTTAGATCATCTTGGTGGATAGTCCCTTTAAGAATGATGTAGTGTCCTTCTGTATTTCTGACTACAGTCTTTAGTTTAAAATCTAATTTGTCTGATATCAGAATCGCTACCCCAGCCTTTTTTTGAGGCCCATTGGCATGAAAGATGCTTCTCCATCCCTTTCAGTCTGGGTGTATCCTTAGGTTCAAAATGGGTCTCTTGTATACAACATATGGATGGGTCCTGTCATTCTATACAGTCTGCAACCCTGTGCCGTTTTATGGGCGCATTTAGGCCATTCACATTGAGGGTGATTATTGTTAGATACGTTTTTATTGACATCGTGTTACCTTTGAAGTCTTTCTTTCTGTAGATTGTCTCTATATTTCTGTTCAATGCTCTTCTTGGGCTTTTTCCTCCTTTAAAGAACCCCCCTTAATATTTCCTGCAGTATTGGCTTGGTGGTTGTATAGTCTTTTAAGCCTTGCCGGTCCTGGAAGCTCTTTATCTCTCCATCCACTTTGAATGTCAGTCTTGCTGTATAAAGTATTCTTGGCTGCATGTTCTTCTCATTCAGTGCCCTGAATATATCTTTCCAGACCTTTCTGGCCTGCCAGGTCTCTGTGTATCTGTGTACAGGTCTGACGTTATTCTGATGGGCTTTCCTCTGTACGTAAGGATCTTCTTTGTCCTGGTTGCTTTCAAGAGGTTCTGCTTACAATTATAATTCTTCATTCTTACTATTAGGTGTCTCGAGGACTTTCGAGAATCTGTCATCTTGGGGGAAAACCTTTCGGCCTCTAGTACATGAACGCTGGTTCCATTCATGAGATTTGGAAAATTTTCATGAAGAACTTATTCCACTATATCTTATAGACTTCTTTCTTTCTCCTCCCCTTCAGGGATTCCAATAATTCTGACATTGGAACGTTTTGTGGCATCATTTATTTTCCTGATTCTGTTTTCATGGCTTCTAAGCTGTTTGTTCCAGGCTTCCTCCTGATCCTTTCTCTCTATCTGTTTGTGCTCCAGATCACTAATTCTATGTTCTGTTTCAGTTACTCTAGCGTTGAGAGAATTTAGATTAGATTGGACCTCATTGAGACCATTGTGAAGCTCATCCCTGGTAGCTTTCAGCTCTTCCCTAATATTGAAAACATGATCTCTGGTCGTTTTCAGTTCAGCCCTAATCAATTCCGCTTGGTCACCCAGGGCTTTCTCCAACCTAGCTATTGCTTGGATAATTGTTAGCCTGAATTCTCTTTCTGACATATTGTCTATGTTGATAGCCATTAGCTCTGTTGCAGAAGGTCCATCCTCTGTATTTTTCTTCTGTTGGGCATTCCTCCTCCTAGTCATTTTGGTGAGAGATGGCTGAACGGGTGTAGCTGGGTGTATTGACTGTGGTGCAGTCAAGGTGCAACCTGGAATGTTTCTGAGCAATCAGGGTTCCCCACCCAAATGAAAGGAAAAAGAAAAGGAAAAGAAAAAAAGAGAGAGGGAGAGAGACAGGAAAGAAAGGTGTGATAAAAGAGGTTTATCCCAAATGGGCCCCAAGGTAAGATTTATGAAGTATACAAACAGACACAGACAAACAAAAAGACTGATAAAAGTATATGACAAGAGAAAAATATATATATATTTGCATATATATAATTTGCATTTATATATATGCAAATAAAGGAAGAACCTCGTCAAAAAGAACCCCGAGTGTAAGATTTATATACTATCAGGACAAACACAAAAACACAGAAATACTGGTGGAAGAAAAAGATGGGAGAGTGGTTTTAAATTCCCAGTGTGGGTGAGGATGGTTGTTTTGATTCTTTCTGGATGTATCTTGATATATTTGTTAAAGGACTCAACTTTTCTAAGATAAGGGGGGATTAGGAATTGGTTTACCCATAGGGGTGGCATTGATTGGGGAAAGGGGATTACCGTGAAGTTTAACGCTATAAGAATATTAGACAATAAAAATTTAAAAAAAAGAATAAACTAGACTAAACAAACTAAACTTAAAAAAAAGAAATTTAAAAAATAGAAATGCAAAAGGAAAACACAGGTGTATGTATCAAAAAGTTCAGGTTAACCAAAGAGGTAAATGATCTGTACTCGAGGAACTACAGAACACTCATGAAAGAAATTGAAGAAGACACAAAAAGATGGAAGACCATTCCATGCTCTTGGATCGGAAGAATAAACATCGTTAAAATGTCTATATCGCCTAGAGCAATCTATACTTTTAATGCCATTCCGATCAAAATTCCACCGGTATTCTTCAAAGAGCTGGAGCAAATAATCCAATAATTTGTATGGAATCAGAAGAGACCCCCAATCGCTAAGGAAATGTTGAAAAACAAAAATAAAGCCTGGGGCATCACGTTACCTGATTTCAAGCTTTACTACAAAGCTGTGATCAACAAGACAGCATGGTACTGGCATTAAAACAGACATATAGACCAGTGGAACACAGTAGAGAGCCCAGAAATGGACCCTCAACTCTATGGTCAAATAATCTTCGACAAAACAGGAAAAAATGTACAGTGGAAAAAAGACAGTCTCTTCAATAAATGGTGCTGGGGAAAACTGGACAGCTATATGTAGTAGAATGAAACTCGACCATTCTCTGACACCGTACACAAAGATAAACTCAAAATGGATAAAAGACCTCAAAGGGAGACAGGAATCCATCAGAATCCTAGAGGAGAACATAGGCAGTAATCTCTTCGATATCAGCCACAGCAACTTCTTTCAAGATATGTCTCCAAAGGCAAAGGAAACAAAAGCAAAAGTGAACTTTTGGGACTTCATCAAAATCAAAAGCTTCTGCACAGCAAAGGAAACAGTCAAAAAAACAAAGAGGCAACCCACAGAATGGGAGAAGTTATTTGCAAATGACAGTACAGACAAAAGGTTGATATCCGGGATCTATAATGAACTTCTCAAACTCAACACACACAAAACAGACAATCATATCAAAAAATGGGCAGAAGATATGGACAGACACTTCTCCAATGAAGACATACAATGGCTATCAGACACGTGAAAAAATGTTCATCATCACTAGCCATCAGGGAGATTCAAATTAAAACCACATTGAGATATCATTTTACATCAGTTAGAATGGCCAAAATTAGCAAGACAAGAAACAACATGAGTTGGAGAGGATGTGGAGAAAGGGGAAGCCTCTTCCACTGTTGGTGGGAATGCAAGTTGGTGCAGTCTCTTTGGAGAACAGTGTGGAGATTCCTCAAGAAATTAAAAATAGAACTTCCCTATGACCCTGCCATTGCACTCCTGGGTATTTACCCCAAAGATACAGATGTAGTGAAAAGAAGGGCCATCTGTACCCTAATGTTTATAGCAGCAATGGCCATGGTCGCCAAACTGTGGAAAGAACCAAGATGCCCTTCAACAGACAAATGCATAAGGAAGATGTGGTCCATATACGCTATGGAGTATTATGCCTCCATCAGAAAGGATGAATACCTAACTTTTGTAGCAACATGGACTGGACTGGAAGAGATTATGCTGAGTGAAATAAGTCAAGCAGAGAGAGTCAATTATCATATGGTTTCACTTATTTGTGGAGCATAAGAAATAGCATGGAGGACATGGGGAGTTAGAGAGGAGAAGGGAGTTGGGGGAAATTTGAAGGAGAGGTGAACCATGAGAGACTATGGACTCTGAAAAGCAATTTGAGGGTTTTGAAGGGGCAGGGGGTGGGAGGTCGGGGTACAAGGTGGTGGGTATTATAGAGGGCATGGATTGCATGGAGCACTGGGTATGGTGCAAAAATAATGAATACTGTTATGCTGAAAATAAAAAATAAATTTAAAAAAAGAAATCAATAATATAGAATTTTTTTAATAAAAAGCAGAACAGATCAATGAAACTAAGAGTTGGTTCTTTGAAAGAATTAACCAGATTGATAAACCCCTAGCCAAACTTATCAAAAAGAAAAGAGAAAGGACCCCTCAAAATAAAATCATGAATGAGATAGGAGAAATCACAACCAACACCAAAGAAACCCAAACAATTATAAGTGAATACTGTGTGCAATTGTATACCAATTAATTAGGCAATCTGGAACAAATGAAAAATTCCTAGAAATATATAAATTACCAAAGCTTAAACAGGAAGAAGTAGGAAATCTGAACAGACCTCTAACCGGCAAAGAAATTGAATCACTAAACAAAAATCTCTAAACTAAGAAGAATCCATGGCTAGATGGCTTCCCAGGGGAATTCTATCAAACATTTAAAGAAGAATTAATTCCATTCTTTTGCAACTGCCCCCCCCCAAAAAGGAAACCTTCCAAACTCCTTTGACAAGGCCAGCATTACCTTGATCCCAAAACCACACAGTTCCCCCCCACACACACATGCACAAAAGGAAAATTACAGACCAATATCCCTGATGAACACAGATATAAAAATTATCAAGAAGATACTAGCTAATTAGATCCAAAAGACCATTAAAATGATTATTCATCACCGCCAAGTAGGATTTATTCCTGAGCTGCAGGGGTGGTTCAACATCAACACATCAATCAATGTGATACACCACATTAATAAAAGAAACTCCATTGAAAACTTCCTTCCCCCTCACCTTTCCCCAACTGCAGGGTGCAGAACCTGCCATCTCTCACAACCCGGGGCAGCAGCTTCCTGCCCACCGGTCCTGTCCCCGTGCTTTAATAATCCACCATTTTGCACCCCAAAAAAAATAAATAAATAAATAAATAAATAAGAAGAAGAAGAAGAAAAGAAAGAAAGGATAAGAACAATATGATACTCTCAATAGATGTTGAAAAAGTATTTGACAAAATACAACATCCTTTCTTGAAAAAAAACCCTCAAGAAAGTAGGGATAGAGGGAACATACCTCAAAATCAAAAAGGCCATATATGAAAGACCTACAGGTAATATTATTCTCAATTCGGAAAAACTGGGAGCTTTCCCCTAAGGTCAGGAACACAACAGGGATGTCTATTTTTACCACTGTTGTTCAACATAGTACTGGAAATCCTAGCCTCTGCAGTCAGACAACAAAAAGAAGAAAGGCATTCAGGGGCACCTGGGTGGCTCACTGGGTTAAGCCTCTGCCTAAGGCTTAGGTCATGATCCCAGAGTTCTGAGATTGAGCCCTGCATCAGGCTCTCTGCTTGGCAGGGAGCCTACTTCTCCCTCTCTCTCTACCTGCCTCTCTGCTTACTTGTGATCTCTCTCTCTTTGTCACATAAATAAATAAAATTTTAAAAAAGAAAGGAAAGAATGGAAGGAAGGAATAAAGGAACAGTGGGCATCCAAACTGGGAAAGAAAAGGCAAGCTTTCAGTCTTCACAAATGACATGATATTCTAAAAAGACTCCACCAAAAAACTACTAGAACTGAAAAAGGAATTCTGCAAAGTTGCAAGATATAAAATCAATGCACAGAAGTCTGTTGCATTTATATACTCTAACAATGAAGCAGCAAAATGGGAAATCAAGGAATCAATCCCATTTACATTTGAACCCAAATCCATAAGATACCTAGGAATAAACCTAACCAAAGGGATGAAAGATCTGTATCCTGAACACTATAGAACAATTATGAAAGAAATTGAGGTAGACACAAAAGATGGGAAAACATTCCGTGTTCATGGATTGGAAGAACAAATATTGTTTTTTGGTTTTTTCCTTTTAACTTTAAAAAAAAATGTCATGTTAGTCACCATACAGTACATCATTTGTTTTTGATGTAGTGTTCCATGATTCATTGCTTGCCTATACCACTCAGTGCCCCAAGCAATCTGTGCCCTCCTTAATACCTATCACCAGGTTCACCCATCCATCCAACCCCTTCCCTTCTAAAACCCTCAGTTTGTTTCCAGATTCCATAGTATCTCAAATATTGTAAAAATGTCTATGGTACCCAAAGAAATCAGCACATTCAATGCTATCCCTATCAAAATAACACCAGCATTTTTCACAGAACTGGAACAAATAATTCTCAAATTTGTATGAAAACAGAAAAGAGCCTTAAATAGCCAAAGGAATGTTGAAAAAGAAAACTAGATCTGAAGGAATCACTATTCCAGACATCAAGCTATATTACAAAGCTATAATCATCAAGGCAGTATGGTACTGGCACAAAAACAAACACGTTGATCAATGGAACAGAACAGAATTTTGGAAATGGACCCATAACTCTATGGTCAGCGAATCTTCAACAAAGCAGGCAAGAATATCCCATGGAAAAAGGACAATCTCTTCAACAGATGCTGGTGGGAAAACTGGACAGCCACATGCATAAGAATAAAATTGGAACAATTTCTTATACCATACACAAAAAAATAAATTCAAAATGGATGAAAGACCTAAGCATAAGACAGAAATCCATCAAAATCCTAGAGAACACAGCAAACTCTTTGACCTTGAAAGCAGCAAGTTCTTGCTAGACACATCTCCAAAAGAAAGGGAAATAAAATAAAATAAAATAAAATATAAAATAAAACAAAATAAAAAATGAGCTATTAGGATCATTAGGATAAAAAAGTTTCATACAGCAAAGGAAACAATCCAAAAACTAAAAAGCAACCTACAGAATTGAAGAAGATAATAATAAATGATGTATCAGATTAAGGGCTAGTATCCAAAATCTATTAAAAAATTCATCAAACTCAACACCCAACAAACAAAAAACCCAGTCACAACTGGGCAGAGGACACGAATAGACATTTCTCCAAAGAAGAAAAACACATGGCTAACAGTTACATGAAAAAAAAGTTCAACAGCACTCATCATCAGGGAAATACAAATCAAAGCCAAATGAGATATCACATCACACCAGTCAGAAAGGCTAAAATAAAAAGAACAGATTTTGGTGAGGATGCAGAGAAAAGGAAAACCTCTTACAATGTTGGTGGAAATACAAACTGGTGCAGTCACTCTGGAAAGGAGCATGAAGTTTCCTTAAAAAAGTAAAAATAGAACTACTCTATGACCCAGCAATTGTATTACTATGTATTTATCCGAAACATAAAAAAGTAGTGATTCAAAAGGGCACATGCACTCCAATGTTTATGGCAGCAAAGTCCATAATAGCTAAACTATGGAAAGAGCCCATATGTCCCTTAACAGATGAATGGAATTAAGTGGCTGTCCTTTATGTATACAATGGAATATTACTCAGCCATCACTCATGTTGAATTTCAGAAACAGAAGTGATGAAGATAGGGAAAGGGGAGGAAAAAATAAAATAAAATACTGAAATGAAATAAATAAAACAATAAAAACAGAGAAGGAGTCAAAGCCTAAGAGTCTTAACTATAGGATACAAACAAGGCTGCTGAATGGCATGTGGATGGGTGTTGGGGCAATTGTGTGACGGGCATTAAGGAGGGTACTTGGGGTAATGAGCACTGGGAGTTATATGCAACTGATAAATCACTAAATTCTAACCCTGAAAGTAATAATGCAGTAAATGTTAACTAACTTAAATTTTAAAGAAATATTAAAAAATGATTATTGACTATATTTCTTACACTGTACCTTTTATTCCCATGACTTATTCTTTCCACAACTGCAAACTTGTATCTTTCACTTTTCTTCTCTGTTTTCTTCTGGTGTCTTTATTTGATTTTGGTATCACGATTATACTGGCCTTATGGAATGAAATTTGAAGTTTTCCTCTTTTTTTTGGTAATATTTTGAGGGGAATAGATATCTTCTTTAAATAGTGAAATTCTCCTATGAAGCCATCTGGCTCTGGACTATTGTTAATTGGGGGTTTTTTGATTACTGATGAAATCTCCTTGTGGGTATTCTGTCTGTTCAAGTTTTCTATTGTTTCCTTCTTCAGATTTGATAGGTTTCTAGGCATTTATCCATTTCTTCTAGATTGTTTGATTTTTTTGGCATATAGTATTTCAGAATATTCTCTTAAATTTGTTTTTATTTCGGTAATGTTGATTGGTATCTCTCCTCTTTCATTTTTTATTTTATTTGAGTCCTTTCTCCTTGTTTGTCTGCCTGTTTGATGAGTCCGGGAGAGGTTTATCAATTTTGTTGATCTTTTCAAAGAACAAGCTCCTGGTTTCATTACTCTGTTCTATTGTTCTTTTATTTTCTATGTCATTTATTTCTTCTCTAATCTTTATTATTTCCTTCCTTCTGCTACTTTCTGGGTTTTTTCATTTTTCTTTTTCTAATTTCTTTAGATGTAAAGTTAGGTTGTTTATTTGAGATTTTTATTGTCTCTTGAGATAGGTCTGTGCTGCTATAAACTTCTCTCTTATAACTGCTTCTCCTGTACCCAAAAAGTTTTGGACAGTTGTTTTCATTCGCACTTGTTTCCATGTACATTTTTATTTATTCTTTTATTATCTGGTTGATGCATTCATTGTTTATTTTCATGCTATTTAGCCTCCATGTACTTGTCTTTCCAAATGTTTTCTTGTGGTTAACTTCTAGTTTCAGTGTTGTGGTCAAAGAAGATGCATGGTACAGTATGATTTCGATCTTCTTAAATTTGTTGAGGCTTGTTTTGTGGGTTAATATGTGATGTATTTTGGAGTGTGTTCCATTGAAAAGAATGTGTATTCTGCCACTTTAGGATGGAATGTTCTGAATATATCTGTCAAATCCACTTAGTCTAATGTGTCATTTAGAGTCATTCTTTCCTTAATGATTTTCTGTTTCAACATTCTGTCCATTAATGTAAGAAGGAGTATTGAAGTCCCCTATTATTGTATTACTGCCAATTAGTTCCTTTATGTTTCTTATTAAGTGTTGTATGTACCCAATATGAGTACTCCCATGTTGAGTGCATAAATATTTACCATTGTTATATATTTTTATTGGATTTCCTCCTTTATTATTATGTAATGTCCTTATTTCTCTCCTATTACACCCTTGTTTTAAAGTCTAGTTGGATATGAATATTACTACCTGGCTTTCTTTGGTCATCTATTGCCATAATAAATCATTCTTCAATCCTTCACTTTCAATCTGCAGAAATCTTTAGGTCTGAAATGAGTCTCTACCCAGAAGCATATAGATAGGTCTTGTTTTTTTATCCATTCTGTCACCCTATGTCTTTTGATTGTAGCATTTAGTCCATTTGCATTCAAAATAAGTATTAATAAATGTGCATTTATTGTCATTCTGTAATTTGTTTTGTGGTAGTTTTTGCAGTTTTTCTCTGATCCTTTCCTCTGTTTTTCATGGTTTTCTGGTTTTTGTTAGTGGTATACTTGGATTTCTTTCTCTTTGTTGTTTGCATATCAATTAATGCTTTTTTCCCTCTTGCCTTTGGAGACCTGTCTTGAAAGAGGATGCTGTGGCCAATGTCAAAGAGGTTACTGCCTATGTTCTCCTCTAGGATTTTGATGGATTCCTATCTCACATTTAGGTCTTTCATCCATTTCGAGTCTATTTTTATGTATGGTGTAAGAGAATGGTCGGGTTTCATTCTTCTGTATATAGTTGTCCAATTTTCCCAGCACCATTCAGAGAAGAAGCTATCTTTCTGTTTTTTTTCTTGCTTTGTCAAAGATTAGTTGACCATAAAGTTGAGGGTCCATATCTGGGCTCCCTATTCTGTTCCATTGATCTATGTGTTTTTTGTGCCAGTATGATGCTGTCTTGGTGATCACACCTTTGTAATACAGCTTGAAATCAGGCTTTCTTTTTCTTTTTCAACATTTCCTTGGAGATTTGGGGGTCTTTTCTGGTTCTGTATAAGTTAGGATTGTTTGTTCCAGCACTTTGAAAAATGCCATTGGTATTTTTTTTTAATCAGGATAGCATTGAAAGTATATATTGCTCTGGGCAGCATAGACATTTTGATAATGTTTATTCTTCTGATCAATGAGCATGGAATGTTTTTCCATCTTTTTATGTCTTCTCTGATTTCTTTCATAACTGTTCTTTAGTTTCTAGAGTATAGATCCTTTACTTTTTTGGTGAGGTTTATTCCAAGGTATCTTATGGTTTTTGGTGCAATTGTAAATGGAATCGATTCCCTAATTTCTATTTCTACAGTTAAGTAGTTAGTGTATAGGAAAGCAACTGATTTCTGTGCATTGATTTTGAATCCTACCATATTACTGAATTGCTATATGAGTTCTAGTAATTTGGGGATGGAATCTTTTGGATTTTCCACATAAACTATCATGTCATCTGAGAAGAGAGGGTTTGACTTCTTCTTTGCCAGTTTGAATACCTTTTATTTCTTTTTGTTGTCTGATTGCTCTTGCTAGGACTTCTAGTACTATGTTGAAAAACAGTGGTGACAGTGGGCATCCTTGTTGTGTTCCTGCTCTTAAGGGGATGGCCCTCAGCTTTTCTCCATGGAGAATGATGTTCACTGTGGGCTTTTCATAGATGGATTTTATGAAATTGGAAGTGTCCCATCTATTCCTACACTCTGAAGAGTTTTAATCAGGAAAAGATGCTGAATTTTGTCAAATGCTTTTTCTGCATCATTTGAGAGGACCATGTGGTTCTTCTCTCTTCTCTTATTGATTTGCTTTATCACACTGATTAATTTGCAAATGTTGAAGCACCCTTGCAGCCCATTACCCAGGGATTAATACCACATAGTCATGATGGATAAACCTTTTAATGCACAGCTGGATCCTATTAGTTAGGATCTTTTGGCATCTATATTTTGGCATCAGGGATATTGGTCTGTAATTCTTTTTGATGGGGCCAATGAAACTAGAAACTAGAAACTTGTTCCTTGAAAGAATGAATAAGATCAGTAAACCACTAGCCAGACTTAGACTAAAGAAAAGAGAAAGGAGCCAAATTTTAAAAATTATGATAAAAGGAGGAGCGATCACAGCTAACACCAAGGAAATAGAAACAGTTACCAGAGATTATTATCAATAACTATATGTAAATAAATTAAGCAACTTGGAAGAAATTGATGCTTTCCTGGAAACCTATAATTTACCAAGACTGATACAGGAAGAAATTGACAACCTGAATAGATGAATAATCAGTAACAAGATTGAATCAGTGATCAAAGACCTCCCCAAGAAAAAATATCCAGGAGCTGATGGTTTCGCAGGGGAATTCTACCAAACATTCAAAGAAGAAATAATACCTATTCTCCTGAAACTATTTGAAAAAAATAGAAACAGAAGGAAAATTTCCAAACTCATTCCATAAGGCCAGCATTACCTTGATCCTCAAGCCAGGCAAATAAAATCTTTTTAAAAAGAGCCTCTTGTGATTTGTCTCCCTCTTTGATTTCATCTTATTTTATTTATAATTTTTTAAAAGATTTTATTTATTTATTTATTCATGAGAGACAGAAATAGAAGCAGAAGGAAAAGCAGGCTCCCCATGGAGCAAAGAGCCCAATGTGAGACTTGATCCCAGCATATTGAGATCATTACCTGAGCTGAGGGTAGACGTTTAACTGACTGAGCCAACCAGGTGCCCATCATCTTATTTTATTTTTTATCAGAGATGTTGCTTTGTAAATTTATTTCTTTTTTTTTTGTAGTGTCTATGGTATATGGGTGATTCTGGTCTTATAGAATAAATTTGGAACTTTTTCGTCATCTTCTAATTTTTTGAAATAGTTTCAGAAAGAGGTATTAACTCTTCTGTAAATTCACCCATGAAGCCATCTGTTCCTGCACTTTTGTTCATTGGGAGTTTTTTGATTCATTACAAATTCAATTTCATTACTAGCCATTGATCTGTTCAATATTTCTTACTTCTTCCTGATTCAGATATAGAAGATTTTGTGTTTCTAAAAATTCATTCATTTCCTGTATGTTGCCCAAACTGTTAGCATGTAATTTTCCAACCATTCACTTACACCATCCACAGAGATAAACTTGAAATGGATAAAAAACCTCAAGGTGAGGCAGGAATCTATCAAAATCCTAGAGGAGAACACAGGCAGTAACCTCTTCGACATTGGCCACAGCAACTTCTTTCAAGACATGTCTCCAAAGGCGATGGAAACAAAAGCGAAAATGAACTTTTGGAATTTCATCAAGATCAAAAGCTTCTGCACATCAAAGAAAATAGTCCACAAAACAAGGAGGCAACCCACTGAATGGGAGAAGATATTTGCAAAGGAAACTACAAAGGGCTGATATCCAACATCTATAAAGACCTCCTCAAACTCAGCACACACAAAACAGATAATGACATAAAAAATGGGAAGAGATATGAACAGACACTTCTCCAATGAAGACATACAGATGGTTAACTGACACATGAAAAAATGTTCATCATCATTAGCCATCAGGGAGACTCAAATCAAAACTATATTGAGATACCACCTTACACCAGTCAGAATGGCCAAAATCAACAAGACAGTAAACAACAAGTGTTGGAGAGGCTGTGGAGAAAGGGGAACCCTCTTACACTGTTGGTGTGAATGCAAGTTGGTGCAGCCACTTTGGAAAACAGCATTCCTTAAGAAATATAAAATAGAGCTACCCTATGACCCTGCCATTGCACTACTGGGTATTTACCCCAAAGATACAGATGTAGTGAAAAGAAAGGCCATCTGTACCCCAGTGTTCATTGCAGCAATGGCCACAGTGGCCAAACTGTGGAAAGAGCCAAGATGCCCTTCAACAGACGAATAGATAATACTCTACACAATGGAGTATTATGCCTCCATCAGAAAGGATGAATGCTCAACTTCTGTATCAACTGGATGGGACTGGAAGAGATTATGCTGAGTGAACTAAGTCAAGCAGAGAAAGTCAATTATCATATGGTATCACTTACTTGTGGAGCATAAGGAAAAACATGGAGGATACTGGGAGATGGAGAGGAGAAATGAGTTGGGGGAAATTGGATGGGGAGACAAACCATGAGAGAGTGTGGACTCTGAGAGACAAACTGAGGGTTTTGGAGGGGTGGGGGTGAGCCTGGTGTGGGTACTGTGGAGAGCACGTATTGCATGGAGCACTGAGTGTGGTGCATAAACAATGAATTTTGGAACACTGAAAAAAATTTTAAATTAAAAAAAATGTGTAATTTTCCACAGTATTTTCTTGTAATTCTTTGTATTTCTGTGGTGGTGTCACTCATCCTCCTTCATTTCTGATTTTATTTATTTAAGGTCTTCTTTTTTTTCTTCATGAGTTTTGATAAGGGCTTACCAACTCTTTATTATGTTTTCAACGAATTAGCTCTTGGTTTCATTGATCTTTTCTATTTTTTAGTCTCTACTTCATTTATTTTTTTCTTTAATATTTATTATTTCCATTTTTTCTGCTGGCTTTGGCTTTTGTTCTTCTTTTTCTAGTTCCTTTAGGTATAATTTTATTTTATCTTATCTTATTTTATTTTTAGAAGGGGAGGTAATGAGACAGAGAGAGGGGGAGGGACAGAGGGAGAGGGATAGAGAGAACCTTAAGCTCCATGCTCAGCATGGAGCCTAACACTGGGCCCAATCTCACAACACTAAAATCATGACCTGAGCCAAAAACAAAAGTTAGATGTTTAACCAGCAGAGCTACCCAGGTGCCCCTAGATTATTTATTTGAGATTGTTCCTGTTTCTTAAGGTAGGTCTCTATTGCTATAATTTTCCCTCTCAGAACTGTTTTTGTTGTATCCCAAAGATTTTGAACTATTGTGTTTTTGTTGTCATTTGTCCCATGAATTGTTTTTATTTCTTTTTCGGTTTCTTCATTGATACATTGTTGTTGAGTAGCATGTTATTTAGCTCTCAAGTGTGTTTTTTTTTTCTTTTTCCATATTTTTCTTGCAATTGATTTCTTATTTCATAGCATTTTTGTTTGGAAAAGGTGCTTGATGTGATTTCAGTCTTCATAACCTCATTAAGACTTGTTTTGTGGCCTAACATGAGATATATCCTGGAGAATATTCTATGTACACTTGAAAATATTGTGGTCTTATGTTAGATGCATAGATATTTGCAACTGTTATAGCCTCTTTTTGGATTGATCCCTTTATCATTATGTAATGACCCTCTTTCTTTCTTGTTACAATCTTTGTTTTATAATTTTTCTTATATAAGTATTTCTACCTTAGCTTTTTTTCCACATCATTTTCATGCAATGTCTTTTTCCATTCCTTCACTTTCAGTCTCTGTGTGTCTTTAGTTCTGAGTGGAGTCTTCCATAGGCAGCATATAGGTGGGTTATATTGTTTTTTTAATCCATTCAGTCATACTATGTCCTTTGATTGGAAGTAGAATACTACTTTTCTAAATTTGTCTGATGCATACCTTATTCTAAGCGGCTTGTCTGATTGTGATTATGTCCTTTGTCAGACTGCAGGGAAGGACTGTATCATATTTACCCATTGTTGCATCCAAAATATTCATTCAGAACCACGCAGCTACCTTGCCTACAAATATTACTCACTTAGTCTGTTTGCCCTCACCCCCTCCCTTTCACCTTCAACTTCTATGTGCTTACATTGGAATTCCTGACCAATACTTCTGGCCACTTCAAGCCATTGGCACAGTTTCCTTTGACACTATTATGACTTATTCCGTCATGATTCTTCCCATCAATATTATAACTTCTTACAACACATTTCACTTCTCTTTTCCTTCTACAACACCGGCAAGACACTTCACAAACCGTCAATATTTTTATCCAGTGGGCTGGAGATCTACCCACACACTGGGAATCAGAAATTTCTGGACTAGTCATTTGCTTTCTAATCACCTATACTCCACCTTAAATGTTTAACTGCTGATATTTTCAATTTGAACCAATACAAATTAGCAACAATGTCTTTGTCCCCAGTTTTCCTTTATTTAGATGCTCCATGATTTTTTTTTTTGCCCCAATAGATCCTCAAGGACTCATTTTGGAGGCACAAACAGCTCTTGGCCTGCAGACCATTTTAACCACATTACCAGGTCTGGTATAGCAGGATAGCAGGATTGTCTAATAAATGTGTACAGGTTCCTGGGCTTCTTGCTGGAGGTTCTGATGAATGCTTTACATGAGAACCTCTGCATTTATATTTTATTGCAGGCCTACATTGCAGGGCTTTCACATCATGCATTTTTTTTCTCCCCTAGCCCTCTGATTGGCTTCTCCAAGGTAATCTATTGCAATATGCAATTGTCTCCCTTGACCTCAAATGTTCTGCATTTGCCACTGTGGCTGGCTAACACTGACCCAACCCAAAAGAGCCATTTTAATTCCCTTAGTCCTGGGAATTTCAGTTTTATCAGGATTTACTGCATTGAGCACTGGTACAATGACCCTAGCCACCCAAACTTGGGTAATTGTGGTTAGTTAACAATGATCAGCTATCTTAATCTAACATGTGCAAGGACTACATAAAACTCTGTCGCTTGTGCAAAAGTCTCAGGATTTTCTTTCTCAGGACAAGAAAATTTACACTAGAGAGCCCAATACGTTAAAATATTCCACAATGTTACCCAAATCTTTAAGTAGATTTACATAGCCCTTTAAGATCACTGACCTATTGTCATGATTGGAACCTACAAGTTTGGGACAATGGCTACAGACTGTATTTGAGACTATTGTCTTTTTAATTATTATAGGATTTGTTATCATAACCTAATTATATATGTACTTTCTTGTTTAAAATTTGCCATACCCCTGAATTTTAACATGTCTACTATCCAAACTGATAATGTTCTCACCATTAACTCAGACCTCAGCATCACAGGAAGGATTGCAGTGTAAGAACTTGCCAAATGAGCTTTTTTGTTTATAATGTAAGTGACTGATATTAAGCTTTTGATTTCTGAAGCAGCCCCTTCAAAGCATTCATGTTGAATAAACACATTGCCAGCTACACAACTAGATAAAAAGCCAGGCTACCCCATTCATGAAATTACCCTTTTTAGAAAGCTCTTGTTTACCTAGACACCTGACCTTGTGCCTGACCACTTCCTTTTCCCTTCTACACTTTAATTTCTATTGTGTTTTAAATTGTTCCATTAGAACAAGACAGGGATATCCATTCCCTCCACTGTCCTTTAATGTATTACTGAAAGTCCTGGCCTAAGCAATTGGACAACAAAAAGAAATAAAAGGCATCTAAATCAGCAAAGAAGTCAAACTTTCACTGTTTGTGGATGACATGAATATCTAAATAGGAAACCCAAGAGACTCAGGATGTACCAAAACATTACTAGATCAGACAGACTAATTCAGTAAAGATGCAGGATACAAAATCAACATATAGAAATCAGTTGCACTTCTATATACCAATAATAATGCAGCAGAAGGAGAAATTATAGAATCAATCTGACTTACAATTGCACCAAAACCCACAAAATACCTAGGAATAAACCTAATCAAACAGATAAAAGACCTGTACTCTGAAAACTATAAAATACTGATGAAAGATATTGAAGAGGACACAAAGAAAGGGAAAAAAATGTTCCAAGCTCAAGGACTGGAACAACAAATATTGTTAAAATATTTGCACTACCCAAAGTAATCTACACATTTAATGCAATCCCTATCAAAATACCATCAGCTACTGTTTTCTAAGAACTACAACAAATAGTCCTAAAATGTATATGGAACCACAAAAGACCCCAAATAGCCAAAGCAATCTTGCAAAAGAAAAGCAAGCAGGCATCACAATTCAGGGCTTCAAGTTATACTACAAAACTGCACTGATCAAGACAACATGAAAGTGCACAAAAACAGATATATAGACCAATGGAACAGAATAGAAAAAACAGAAGTGGACCCACAACTATATGATCAACTAATCTGCAGCAAAGCAGGAAGTATTATCCAATGGAAAATAGAGAGTCTCTTCAACAAAAGGTGTTGGAAAAACTGGATAGCAACATGCAAAAGAATGAAAGTGGACCAATTTCTTACACCATACACAAAAATAAATTCAAAATGGATCAAAGACCTAAATGGGATACAGAAAACTACCATAATCCTAGAGGATAACACAGACAGCAACCTCTTTGCCCTCAGCTGTAGCAACTTCTCACTAGATAAATCTCCTGAGTCAAGGGAAACAAAAGCAAAAATGAACTGTTGAGACTCCATCAAGAAAAAAACTTCTGCATGGCAAAGGAAACAATCAACAAAACTAAAAGGCAATCTAAGGAATGGAAGGAGATATTTGCAAATGACATATCTGATAAGGGGTTAGTATCCAAAATCTGTAAAGAATTTTTCAAGCTGAACATGCAAAAACAAATAATCCAGTACCCCTGGGGATAAAAATATGTGTTTATAAAAAATAAAAAAATTTTTTTAAAATGATAAAAAAAATAATAATCCGGTTAAAAATGGGTAGAAGAAATGAATAGACATGTTTCTAAAGAAGTCATACACATGGCTAACAGACACAGGAAAAGCTGCTCAGCATCACTAATCATCAGAGAACTACAAATCAAAACCACAATGAGATACCACCTCACATCTGTCAGAATGGCTAACATTAACAACACAGGAAACAACAAGGTGTTGGTGTTGGTGAGGATGTGGAGAAAGGTGAAACCTCTTATACTGTTGGTGGGTATGCAAACCTGGGCAGCTAACATGGAAAACAGTATGGAACAGTATGGAAGCTCCCCAAAAAGTTAAAAAGGGAACACTATGATCCAGCAATAGCATTAGTCTGTATTTACCCAAAGGATACAAAAATACTGATTCAGTGAGATACATGCACCACAACATTTATGTCAGCATTATCAACAACAGCCAAATTATGAACAGAGCCCAAATGTCCATCAACTGATGAATAGATAAAGAAGACGTGGTATGCGTGCATGTGTGTGTATGTATGGAATGTGTATATATGAGATGTGTGTGTGTATATATATATAACATTATATTTTATTATATATTATATATAATATATATGTTATCTATATCTATCTATCTAGATATAGATAGAAAGATAGATAGATATAGATAGATAGAATGTAACCCAGCCATCAAAAAGAAAGAATGAAATCTTGTCATTTGCAAGGGTGTGGATGGAACTAGAGAGTATTACACTAAGTGAAACATGTCAGTTAGAGAAAGACAAATACCATATGGTTTCATTCATATGTAGAATTTAAGAAATAAAACAGATGAACTTAGTGGGGGAAAGAGAGGCAAGCCAGGAAACAGACTCTTAAGTATAGAGAGCAAACAGTGTTGCTGGAAGGGAGGTGGGTGGCAGAACAAGTTGATACCCACAAGGGTATTAAGGAGAGCACTTGTGATGAACACTATGTGTTGGATGTAGGTGATGAGTTCCTTAATTCTAGACCCAAAACTAATATTACAATATATGTTTATTAATGGGAATTTAGGTAAAAACTTGAAAATTTTAGATAATAGGGAACATTATATGGATACAAATATAATAATTACCTAAGATTCCTTCCCCGTGATGACTACCAGAGCCATATGAGTGCTTTTTCAGTAAAATGTCTTGTTATGTATATATTAATGATAAATTATTTTTTCTATTCTCTTTTTTTTAAAGACGTTATTTATTTGACAGAAAGAGAGATCACAAGTAGGCAGAGCAGCAGGCAGAGAGAGAAGGGGAAGCAGGCTCGCCACTGAGCAGAGAGCCGGATGCAGGGCTTGATCCCAGGACCCTGAGATCATGACCTGAGCTGAAGGCAGAGGCTTAACCTACTGAACCACCCAGGCGCCCCTATTTTTTCTATTCTTGATGGGTTTTTCTCTTTATTTTATTTGTAACTTCCCTCGCTATGATTATATCCCTACTCTACTCTCTTCCTAGATGGATCTTTCCAAAATTTTCTCTATGCTCACATGAGTCTGTACATACTAATATATACATAAATTGTGAGAATGATTCATTACCATTTTGTTAAAAAAATTTTACACTAGCTTATATACTTCTCTGCATATGTATCCTTAGGTATGTGAAAACTCACACTACACAATGGTTCCATTTATATGAATATTTATATACTACTTAATGTGTACCTCTGGTAGATATATTCCCTACTTGTTATGAATGTGGTTGGTAAAGTAGATAGTATGAGAAAGCTAAACTAAAGGGACAGAATCTTAAAGACACTATCTTTTAACCAGTGTTAGGTTTTCTGGAATTGTTTCTCTAATCTGTTTTAGAAGCACTAATTCCTCTATTTTCAGTGATAAAGAACACATTGGAAATCCATGTCAAGCAATGGTAAAGAGTTCATCAAATTGTCAACTTTAGATACCTGTTATCAGACAGCTATAGAAGGCATGGCTTTAAGTGACTAAGTATTCACTACATTGAAATAGTCTAGTCACAATGAATAGTATATGAAGCTGGCTGGTTGCTGGTTGCTCCTAACTGCACTGGCGAAAGTGAGGAAAGAGAAAGCTGAGAGCTTCAATTCTAATCTAATCTAATCTACAAAAGTGACCTGAAAAATTCTGTGTCTTCCCTGAAGGAAACCTTTTTCTTTTGTAGATCCAAGGTTATGATTTCTGAAAATGAAACTCAGGGTGTCATTGTGTGAATGGCTGAATTACAATACAGATTGGTTCATAGGTTCTCTTCTGTTAAAATTAGGGAATTGGAAAGGAATGGAATCTTGAGATTTAGAACAGAGACTTCTGCACAGATCTCAATGAAGGTGGTGATGTTAATGACCTCAGTCCCTCAATTCTGCTGAGCCCTTTTTACTGGTAGAAGTGTTACCCAGTGGTGGGTTGTGGAACTCTTCAGTCTTTGTCTTCTCAAAGGAAAGAATTAAGTGGAGAGACTCTATGGGGAGTTAAAGTAGCAAATGTTTTCATTGAACAAAAAGCAACAGTACATTCCACAGACAGAGGAGTAGGCTGACCCAATGATGGGTGATAACACTGAGTTTCTCATTGTGTTTTTCAAGGGAGTTTATTTGATCTCCCTTCCATCTTGATATTTTTGCTCCATGCTCATATTCTCCTTGGTTTCCTCCCCACCAACGTTTATGAGAGTTTGTGTTAGTCATTTTCCCATGACCACCTAAGTACAACCCACCGGGGTTGTGGGGGGTGGGCAAACCACTGCAAAATACTATAACAGCCTAATAGGTTACTAGTGGACAAGCTACATGCCCATGTTCCAAAGTTGGAAAAGTCCCTGTGGCCCTTATCTTCTATTTATCAGCCTGTGTTAAGTGCAAGAGTGGTTGGTCTAAAGGAGATGGGATAGTCTCTGGGTGGAAACCAGGTGGTCCTTGGCAATTGTTCATCTGTTACCCTCCTCTCTCCCCTCCTGTTCATGTCTGTATAACTGCTTACTGTAACAAAAACAGCACATCTATCCCTGCCTGCCTGTGTTATTTCCCCTTTACCTGAAAAAGTGGTAATGACCTCCGCTTAAGTAGGGGCCTTGGAAGGGACTGCTAATTCTCCTCAGGACCTACTCCCACCACTTCCTCTTTGGTTCTAGACCTGTATTAGATTCAAGCCTCAGTAGGCCCCAATGGATGAAGTACAAAGTGTGACCTGTGAAGATGTGTGATATACACTAAAGGAATGGCATTATATTTTCAATTTATCCAGAAAATTATTTGAGGAGTATGTGTGAGAATGAGTCTTAAGTGTGTGGAATCATGATGGTAGTGATGGTAATATAAAGTTGTATCAAATAAAGTTGAAATGCCAGAACTGCCTTTGTATACCAAAGAGGAAAGAATCCAAAGCATTAGGGAGGTTTGGATGTTAGAGTGGATTTATCATACGAGACATGCTTGCCCACTTCAGAAGTGTCCAAAGTACACACCTTTCACCATGATTGTATGAAATAAATTTGTGAGGGGAGCCTCAGCTCTCTAGTTACTATTTCCTGTAGGTCAGATGTTACGCTGGAAACTGTCACCATCAAACAGGGATCCCTAATCTGTACAGGGATGATGAGATTCCTAGATAGCTGGGGCCAAGCTGTAGTGCTTAATTGCCAAAGACAAGGTAAGCCTGGTTAGTGTAATTGACAGCACTGTCAAATCAATAATCAGAGTAACCTAACTTACAGAGAACTACAGCATTGGGTAATTGTGATTATGGGGTCCTAGAATCTGAAATAGATGGGTAGCTTATGAAATTCTTATTTGATCTGTCTGAGCAGGAGTGATCTAGGTTTAGTGAACAAAATCATCAAATGAGATATAATACCTTGATAAATGTGCAGAATGGAACCAGTTTATAGATGCAAATCCCCTTTGAAAGAATGGGAGGGCATGTTCCATTGAGGAAAACCTCTATTACATTGTAAATAATTTTACTGTTACTCTTTCTGCCTACCTTCCCCAAAGGGATATGTGATCATTAATCAGGGGTTTATGCAGTGAGAACAGAAAATTAATTAGACTTTTAGGGGGTTACTGAACACTGGCTCTGAACTAATTCTTGGAGATTTTAATGTGAGTCTATAGCACATAGAGTAGTGACTTATGGAGGTCAAGTCATCACTAGATATTGGGCACAGATCAATCTCCCTGTGGCTTAGTGGATCCACAAAACTCACCCTGTGGTTATTTCCCCCAGATACAGAATGCATAATTGGAATACACACACTCAGCTATGGACATCACCCCATAATGATTTCCTGACCTACGTAGCAAGGGAGATTATAGGAAGATAGTCTAAGTAGAAGGCCCTATTACTGTGTCTACCTACAAGTAGTCAACTAAAAAAATACAACATTCCTAGATGGATTGCCAACTGTAGTGTACTGTCAAAGACTTGAAACATGACAAATTAGTGGTTCTTATCACATTCCCATTCCGCTTGCCTACTTAGCTGGTACAGAAGGCAGATGAGTCTTGGATAACAGTAGATCTTGTAAGTTCAATCAGGTGATGACTCCAAGTGCAGCTCCTATTCTAAATGTAGTGTTATTATTTGAACAAATTAACACATCCCCCAAACTTAGTATGGCATTAATAATCTGGAAAATACTTTTTTCCCTCTAAACATTTGACCCTTGAACAATGCAATGTTTGGGGCCCTAAACCCCAATGCAGTTAAAATTGTTCATGTAACCTTTGAATTCCCCAAAACATAACTTCTAATAGTGTGTTTACCAGAAAACTTACAGATAACATAAGGAGCTGATTAACACATATTTTGTATATGTATTATATACTGTATTCTTACAGTAAAATAAGCTAAATAAAAGAAAATGTCATTAAGATTATAACAAGAAAGAAAAATACATTTACAGTACTGTATTGCATTTGTTGGGTTTTTTTTTAATCCATAAATAAGTGAACACATGCCATTCAAACCTGTGTTGTTCAAGGGTGACCTGTAGTTGTTAGTAAAGACCACCAGAAGTAGTTACTTTGAGCTGGTAAATCCAGCAATATAATTCACTGTCTTAACTCAAGAATATATCAAATCTCCATACCTATGTCATAATTTAGTCAGGGATCTTGACTATCTTTCTCTTCCAAAAGACATCATGCTGGTCCATTAAGTTGATAGTATTGTGCTGATTGGACCTTGTAACAGAAAGTAATACCTACAATAGACACTTGGCTAAGAAACATGTACCAGAGAAGAACAGGAAATCTCACAAAAATTCAGCCACCTTCTACCTCAGTGAAATGGACAACAGTCACTAAAAATCCTCCCAATGTACAAAACTGTGAGCAGTACATCTGCTGTTCACTTTATTTAAAAGGAGAAATGGTCAGAGGTAGTAGTCTATAGCAGTTGGTAAATTGTGGTCAGTGGTTTGACAGGATAGTCTGGAACTTAGAAGAAACACAACTGGAAAATCAGAGATGAGGAGGTCTGGGAATAAGAAATGTGGACGCAACTCTCCATATCAGCACAGAATATGAAGATATTAGTTCATATTATTAACTTCATAATATGAAAATATTAGCTCATGTGAATGCCTATTGAAGGGTAACTTTAGCAGAGAAGGATTTTACTACTCAGGTGGTTAAGTTGCCCTATTCTTTAGATAAGTTAGGCTCCTTTACCAGTCATGCTTCACATTTCCAATGGACTTATGAGCAAAATGGCAATGATGGCAGGGATGGAGCTATTGATAGATTTTATAATATGTCAGCTTTACTAGGCTGAACATTTATTAGAATTCCACGTGTTGTATATTTCCGGTTAGGATAGTATACGAGGAAGATTCTACCAAGATTTTGGAGGTGGAATGAAGGCAGCAGGCATGTTGTAACATAAACACATTATTGCTTCTCTGTTGACTTAATTCAGGATGAAGCAGCAGCTGAGGTAGTTATGTGTGTATAACTCCAGGACAAGGAGGTCTGGCTTCTACAGTATACTATTACCACCAAACTCAGAGGCATTAAAAATGGACATAGGTTTCAGTCTATTCTGTTGGCTTCAAGTTTGTGTTCATGAGATTCCAAACTTCTCATGATCTTCCCTTTCTGCCTGTCCTGCAGGTTTCAAACATTTGCATCAGATACAGAGAAGACATTACAAGAATTGTTAGCCCCCATCATTATGTAAACCAAATCCCTATAATTATCTATCTATCATCTATCATCATCTATATATCTATTTCTATCTCTATTGATCACCATCTATATTGATACTAGCTCTACTTTTCATGTTGAAACCTGACTTAAATAGGAGTTGTTTGGAAACCAGGTCCTTTCCTCTGTGCAGTGTCCTTGATTTGTTCTGAGCCTATCTGTACCGTTTTTCCCCAGGGACTACATACAGTGAGTATATTACTCACACATTTTTAAAAAATCATCACTGTTTTATGGTGTTTTGACATCTTGAGGCTTTGCTGTCCTGGGAGAGACTGCCCCTCCCAGGACAAGCTAATTCCTCTAGATAACATATGACTCCTCTGTGAGAATGCCTCTCACACAACAACCAACCAGCCTAGAGCCCATACCATCCAACTTCCTCCTTAATGGAGCTCTCAGTTTGACCCACTATCCCCTTGCCCTAATACCACCTCAGGAACAGGTACCAGGCAATTAGGGAAAGTCCCCACAGCCAGGAGCCTGCTGACATTATTCAAATTAACCAACTTTAGTCAGCTTACTTTATTCTGCTTTGTCTTTTCACAGTAATCCCAATAAAGATTTGTACCCATGTGTTTCTCTTACTCTTGCCTTCTGACCAACCCTAGTGCATCCTTATGTAGCCCTGTATGGCACATCATGCCACCTTTTCTTGGGGGTTGTGAGTAAAAAAACTCTTCATTCAAAATTAGTTATCTATCTCCATGTCTGTCATCTCACCATACCTGTCTCAAACTAACTCTAGTGCTTTATTAAAACAACAGGGAAAAATTGTGGTCAAAATGGAAGGGAATCCACCCAGACAGATTTTTATGACACTCAAAGTGCTGCTATCTATTAAGCATATTTCATTCACTAACTTTCCAGTTACATGTGAAAATAGCAACTTACCTGGTAATTTCTCTAACCAGCCCATGACTGGTTAGAGAAATGTCAATGTTTGGGAGAAATGTTGTTTTTATCATAAATTCGTAGAACTACATTTTGAGAGGAAAAATTCCATTTATGTGGGACTTCCCAATGATTGCAATTAAGTTGCAAAAATCATATTGAAAATACTGATTTTCAGTCAAGCATTCAGCCTTTACATCTTTTGGTCGTCATGACTACCATAACAGAATATACATCCAATTGTTGTATTGATGATGTCATTCATGACAAAGTAAAGACATTGGAAGAGTCATACCTGCAGGTTCAGTTTCTATGCAAAACGTGTAGAGGAAAGATGTTTTTTAGTAAACTGTGCTTATTTCCTTTCCTCCCACCATTGGAGGTTAAAACTAAGTTTTATAATTCAGAGAAGAGTGACTTATTTCTTGAAGTCCAAATTCAGAATATTTCATCTTCAACTGTCTTTATACAAAAAGTTTCATTAAACCCACCTGAAATGTACACTGGGGAAGAATTAAATACCATCAATCAGGCTGGTGAAGATGAGTGTACCTTTGGAACAAGAACATTTTTACAGTCAATGGAAGAACGCCAGTATTTGTACTACCTTAAGCTTAAACAGGAATTTTCAGAGAAAGCTGGTATCATTAAGGGACTAACAGAAATGGGAAAATTGGATATAATATGGAAGAGAAATCTAGGTGAAATGGCAATGCTACAGACAATCCAGCTTGAAAGAAAAGCTCCAGTTTATGGAAACATGAAGCTGTCTTTGGAAAAAATCCCGGATACTGTAATTATAGAAGAGCCTTTTCATATTATCTGTAAGATAATGAACTGTAGTGGTAGGAAAATGAAACTGGTTTTGAAGACCTATGATACAGATTCTATTCGTTGGTGTGGAAATTCAGGAAGGTATCTTGGACAGCTGCCCCCAGGTTCATCTCTCTGCTTCACCCTGACACTACTGTCCTTGAAACTGGGCCTGCAAGTCATCTCTAGCATAAAGATAACAGACAAAGTATTAAAAAAAACATATGTCTGTGATGACCTTGCAAAGGTCTGTGTAATACCATCCATGGTTAAAATGAAAAACTGAAGAAAATCTCTAGTGTTATGCTTTCCCTAGAGAAGTTTTACATACATTTGTCAGCATCAAAATGATAAACTAAGAGCAAACATATGGATTATTTTCATTTAATTCTTTTGAGACTGTGAAATTAACCATTTGTTGATTTCAGAAAGAGCAATCTATTGATTTTCATCTTCAATTAAGTAGTCTCTAACATTTCTTGTTTTAGTAAAGCTGGCATTGAAAATATAAAATCTTAGTGGTATATTGATATTGATAATTTAAATAATTATTATGGCTTATTTGTCAAGATTTCAACCTACCCTATTTTATTTTTTCCTCTCCTTTTTGGTCAATAGAGAAGTAACTATCAATGATAATGCTTAGTATAATTCAGGATGACTCTCATTATTTAAACATTTTGACATTTGCTACTTGATGGGTATTGAGGAAGTCATGTGCTGTGAAGAGCACTGGGTGTTATACGTAACTAATGAATCATTGAACACTACATCAAAAACTAATGATACAGTGACTAACTGAACATAATTTTTAAAAAAACAAATTAAAAAGATAATCTTTTAAAATTGTATTCCAAATTATCAGAGCTTGCATTTATGTGACATGCTGAACTGGTTCTTTTTTATTTTACTTGTCTTAGTAAGATTTTATGAACTGTTATCATCAGTTGTTATTCCTGAAGGGCCCTTGTGAATACTACTTAGATTAGGCAGTTTGTTCTTACACTTAAAATGTGCCACTTCTTTCTTAAGTAGATTTAGTAGATTTCAAATTTAGAGATAATATCTGGAACTCTGAACAAAAATGGCCACTTCAGTAAGGGCAAGAACAAGGATTTTCTCCCCACTCTGTCACACACAAAACACAGATCTAAAGAGTTAGATCCAGTCAAGTTTGGTATGATAAAGAGGTGTGTAATAAAAAAATTGTATTGCTATCTTTAAAAAAATTATCCTTTCTTCTACTCAAATATCAGTTTTTTATTTAGAAAAGTAAAGTAATCTCAGACATTAGCTAATCATTAACTTTTGAAAATATAAGATCCATTTATTTACCCCAAAGATACAGATGTAGTGAAAAGAAGGGCCACATGCACTGCAATGTTTATAGCAGCAATGTCCACAATCGCCAAACTGGAAGGAGCCAAGATGCCCTTCAATAGATGAGTGGATAAAGAAGATGTGGCCCATATATACAATGGAATATTACTTAGCCATCAGAAAGGATGAATACCCATCATTTGCATTGACATGGATGGGACTGGAGGGGATTATGCTACATGAAATAAGTCAAATAGAGAAAGACAATTATCATATGGTTTCACTTATATGTGAAACATAAGGAATAGCATGGAGAATGTTGGGAGAAGGAACGGAAAAATGAAGGGAGGAAATCAGAGAGGGCAAGGAACCATGAGAGACTCCAGACCCGGGAAACAAACTGAAGGTTTTAGCAGGGAGGGGGTGGGTGGATGAGTTAGCCCAGTGATGGTTATTAAGGAGGGCATGTATTGCATGGAGCACTGGTGTTATATGCAAGCAATGAATCATGAAACACTACATCAAAAACTAACAATGTACTGTATGGTGATGAACATAATAAAATAAAAATAAATAAAAGGCAAGATAAAAAACAGGGTCTAAGTGGAAAGGTTGAAAGATGGCAGTGGAGTAGGAGGACCCTAGGCTCACCTCACTCCATGAACACAACTAGATAACTACCAAATCATTGAAAATACCCCAGAAATTGACCTGAAGAGTGACACAAGAAACTACATAAATAAAAATAGAGTAAAGACCACATTGAAGAAGGTAGTAATTGTGAAGACTCAGTTTGGGAGAATAACAGATCATTCTATTGTGGTGGGGAGGGAGCCATGGTTGTGTAGAAGGGTGAGAGACAGACAAGCATACAGAGGAGGACATGGGGAAAACAAATCACTATAGCAACTGGCTTGGAAAGTCAGAAGAGCTGAATTTTGTGAATTCTTGCAAACAGGGGGCTTAAACCTGGAGTTTTAAAGGTCAGTGGGCTTGGGTGTGATAAAGCCCACAGGCAATTGTGTTGTTCTTGGAGAGAAAGGCAACCTGTGAACACAAAGCATGAAAATATTTATCTGAAGAGCAACTGGAGCACACAGTGGCAAGGTTATTCACTCTTCTGGGAACACACTTCAGAGAGATAACATTCATGGAACAAAGAAACTGACAATTCCCCCCCCCCCCGACCCATAGCATCAACACAAGATCACCTACAGGAACAGCACAGCACCAATTCTTGCTACCTAACTTGTTTACACCAAGCCCTGCACCCCATGCTCTGGTGGAACTGACCCTCTTTTTAATGCTTGCCTCAGTCCCAGTGAAGCAGGCTTCCTATCCCAAAATACCACCTGCTCACACCACATCTCCCAAGACAGGAGTAATGTAGAGCCTCAGTTCCCACAGCAGTGCTGATAGGTCTCATTTCACAAGCAGACCTAAGCACACCCAGTTAAAACATGTCACACTCAGTCCAGGGACCAAACACTGCTCACAATAGACAGAGCCTGTTACAGACAACTGGCCTGAAAGATAAGGCAGCCAGAACAAAAGAGTAGAGCACATGCAACACACATTGGTGATACTCCCAGAAGTGTCAGGCCCTGGGGAATGGGACATTATACAGCAGGACACTGTAGAGCCTCTCCTTCATAAGGCCATTACCATCAAGAACCAGAGATATAAGTGACAAACAGAAAAATGCACCAAGGCTTAGAAAAACGAGAACACAGAAATTTATCCCAAATGAAAGAACAATACAAGGCCACAGCCAGAGATCTAAGTAGAAAGTATATAAGCAATATGCTTAATAGGGAATTTAAAGTAATGATCATAAGAATACTCACTGGACTTGAGAAAAGAGCAGAAGACAGGGAGAACCTTAACACAGAAGTAATGAATAACATGGCAGAAATGAAGGGCTAGATATAGGAAATGAGACTTAAAAACAAAACAAAAGGTGGGGTTATGGACATTGGGGAGGGTATGTCCTTTGGTGAGTGCTGTGAAGTGTGTAAACCTGGCGATTCACAGACCTGTACCCCTGGGGATAAAAATATATGTTTATAAAAAATAAAAAAATTTCTTAAAAAAAAGGAAACAAAGCAGTTTGCACTAATGATAATAGTAAAAAAAAAAAAAACCCAAAAAAAAGAAATGAGAAATACACTTGATGAATGAACATTAGGCTGGAAGAAGTAGAGAAATAAATTAATGACCTGGAAGAGAGAGTAAAGGAAAATAATCAAACTGAACAAAAGAGAGAAAAAATAATTAGCAAAATAAGAATAGACAGGGAACTCAGTGACTCCATTAAATGTGTTAGCATTTGTATTACAGAAATCCCAGAAGAAGAAGAAGAAGAAGAAGAAAAAGAGGCAGAAAATTTATTTGAATAAATAATAGCTGAGCACTTCCCTAAGCTGGAGAAGGACACTGACATACAGATCCAGGAGGTACAGAGAACACTCATCAAAATATATAAAAGCAGGCCAACACCAAGACATATTATAATTAAATTTGCAAAATATAGTGATAAAGAAAAAGTCTTAAGCAACAAGAAAAAATAAGTCCTTAACTTATAAAAGAAAATTCGTAAGACTAGCTGGAGATTTTTAGACAGAAGTGTTGCAAGCCAGAAGGCAATGGCATGATATATTCAAAGTGTTGAAAGGGAAAAATCTGCCGCCAAGAATATTCTATACGGGAACGCTCTCATTCAGAATAGAAGGAGAGATAAAGAGCTTCCCAGACAAACAAAACTATGGAAGATCATGACCACTAAACCAACCCTGTAAAAAATATTAGAAGGGAAACTTTGAGTTGCAAGGAGAGACCAAAAGAGACAAAGACAAGAAAGGATCGGAGAAAATCTCCAGAAATGACAAAAGAATCATAAAATGGTAATATCTATCAATAATTATATTGAATGTAAATGAAAGAAATGCTTCAATCAAAAGACATAGGGTATCACAATGGAATAAAAAAAAAAAAACCCATGTACATGCAGCCTAAAACAGTCTCATTTTAGATCCAAAGACAAGCACAGACCAAAAGTGAGAGGATGGAGAAACACTTATCATGCAAATGGATGTTAAAAGAAAGACAGATCACCAATACTTATATCAGACAAACTAGACTTTAAAACAAGACTGTAAAAAGAGAAAAAGGTGGGCATGTATAGTCATAAAGGGGACAATCCATCAAGAAGTGTAACAATTATAAACATTTATATATCCAACATGGAATCACCTCAATAGATGCAAAAAAAAATGACATACAATGTCCTTTTGTATTAATAACCCTCAAAAAAATTGGGAGGCACAAATAAATGAAAGCTATGTTTATGGATCAGAAAAAAAAATTTTAATTTTTTTTATTTAATTTAATTTCTTTTCAGTGTAACAGAATTCATTGTTTATGCACCACACCCAATGCTCCATGCAATACATGCCCTCCATAATACCCACCAACCTCCCACCCCCACCACTTCAAAACCCTCAGACTGTTTTTCAGAGTCCATAGTCTCTCATGGTTCATCTCCCCCTCCAATTTCTCTCAACTCCCTTCTCCTCTCCATCTCCCATGTCCTCCCTGTTATTTCTTATGCTCCACAAATAAGTGAAACCATATGATAATTGACTCTCTGTGCTTGACTTATTTCACTCAGCATAATCTCTTCCAATCCCATCCATGTTGCTATAAAAGTTGGGCATTCATCCTTTCTGATGGAGGCATAATACTCCATAGTGTATATGGACCATATCTTCCTTATCCATTCATCTATTGAAGGGCATCTTGGTTCTTTCCACAGTTTGGCGACCGTGGCCATTGCTGCTATGAACATTGGGGTACAGATGGCCCTTCTTTTCACTACATCTGTATCTTTGGGGAAAATACCTAGTACAATTGCAGGGTCAGAGGGAACCTCTATTTTTAATTTCTTAAGGAATCTCCATACTGTTCAAATTGGCTGCACCAACTTGCATTCCCACCAACAGTGTAAGAGGCTTCCCCTTTCTCCACATCCTCTCCAGCACACATTGTTTCCTGTCTTGTTAATTTTGGCCATTCTAACTGGTATAAGTTGGTATCTTAATGTGGTTTTAATTTGAATCTCCCTGATGTCTAGTGATGATGAACATTTTTTCATGTGTCTGATAGCTATTTGTATGTCTTCATTGGAGAAGTGTCTGTCCATATCATCTGCCCATTTTTTGATATGATTGTCTGTTTTGTGTGTGTTGAGTTTGAGGAGTTCATTATAGATCCTGGATATCAACCTTTTGTCTGTACTGTCATTTGCAAATATCTTCTCCCATTCCGTGGGTTGCCTCTTTGTTTTCTTGACTGTTTCCTTTTCTGTGCAGAAGCTTTTGATCTTGATGAAGTCCCAAAAGTTTATCTTCACTTTTGTTTCCTTTGCCTTTGGGGACATGTCTTGAAAGAAGTTGCTGTGGCTGATATGGAAGAGGTTACTGCCTAAGTTCTCCTCTAGGATTCTGATGGATTCCTGTCTCACATTGAGGTCTTTTATCCATTTTGAGTTTATCTTTGTGTATGGTGTAAGAGAATGGTTGAATTTCATTCTACTACATATAGCTGTCCAGTTTTCCCCAGCACCATTTATTGAAGAGACTGTCTTTTTTCCACTGTACATTTTTTCCTGTTTTGTCGAAGATTATTTGACCATAGAGTTGAGGGTCCATTTCTTGGCTCTCTACTGTGTTCCACTGGTCTATGTGTCTGTTTTTATGCCAGTACCATGCTGTCTTGGTGATTACAGTTTTGTAGCAAAGCTTGAAATCAGGCAACGTGATGCCGCTGGTTTTGTTTTTGTTTTTCAACATTTCCTTAGCTGTACGGGGTCTCTTCTGATTAATATTGATAAAATGTCATATCCTGTGGCATTTTTCATGGAAACAGAAAAAATAACAATCTTAAAATTTGTATGAAATCACAAAAGACCACATGTAGCCAAAATAATCTTGAGAAAGAAGAAAAAAAATCTTGATTGTGCAATAAAAATAGACACATAATACAATAAAATTATGAGAAACCAGAAATAAATTCACACAGATACAGTAAACAAATATTAGACAAGTGTTCCAAGAATAATTAATGAGAAAAGATATTCTCTTTCAAAACTGTTGCTAAAAAACCTGGGTAACCAGATGCAGAAAAATGAAATTGGACCCATATATTACACAACTTACAAAAAGAGACTGTAAATAGAATGAAGACATAAGTGTAATACCCAAGACTAAATCTAGTGTAAAAATAACAAAGGGAAGAAACTCCCTGACATTTGTCCTGGCAATAATTATTGGATATGACAAAAGCAAGAAAAACAAACATCAGCAGATGGGATAACATCAAAATCTAAAGGTTCTTTAGAGCCAAGGAAAGTATCAATACAATTGAAGGCAACATACAGAATGGGGAAAAATATGCAAACCACTTATCTGATACAGGATTAATATTCAAAATATAAAAGGAAATTATACAACTCAATGGTAAGAAAACAAATATTCCTACTAAAAAGATGTAAGCTCTGGGAACGTAGTGTATAACATGGTGACTACAATTAACACTGCATTGCTATATACTTCAAAGTTATTCATAGAGTAAATCTTAAAAAGTTTTCTGCACAAAAGTAAATGGTAATTATCTGAGATGCTGGACCTCTTAACTAATCTAATTGTGATAATCATTTCACAATGTATGCATGTATCATAACATAAAATTATATAACTTAAATTTACACGTGGTATTGTCAGTATCTCAAAAAAAAAGCTAAAACAATATCTCAGTAATTTCTTCCAAGATGGATAATTAAGTAGAGTGAACATAGAGTTCTTGAGTATGAAGCTGCATAAAATAGATTTTCTGCCATGCTCCAGAGGTTAGAATCTTTGCTCTGTTACTTAGTAGACCTGTTAAACTGGCCTTGTTATATAGCTGTGTATTCCTCTGTTTGCTTTTAATGGATATAATAACTACCAAATGCACAGAATTTTTACAACTATTAAATAATTAATATTACAAAGTGCTTATAATTTTTTGAACACAATAAGGGCTATTTACCAAGGAAAATGAACACACTAATTTGAAAAGATATGTGCACCCTTATGTTGACTGTAGCATTATTAGTAATAGCCAAGATAAGGAAGCAACCTAAGTGTCCATCAATAGACAAGTGTGTAACAAAGAAGTTATACACACACACACACACACACACACACACACAGGGATATTACATGGCCATAAAAAAATTATGGGAGCTTGCCATTTGCAACAATGTGGATGAACCTACAGTGTATTATGCTAAGTTGAATAAGTCCAAGAAAGACAAATACCATAGTATTTCACTCATATGTGGTATCTAAAAACCAAAACAAATCCAAAACAAATGAACAAAAAAAACCCAAAAAGCAGAATCAGACCAAAAATCAAGAGAACAAACATGGTTTCCAGAGGGACAAAGGTGGGTACATGGCAAAAAGAGTGAAGGGAAGTGGAAGATACAGGCTTTTGATTATAGGATGAATAAGTCACAGGAATAAAAGACAGAGCCTGCTGTGGGCTGCGCGCTGTTAATTGACCATGTCTTCTCACAAGACTTTCAGGATCAAGTGATTCCTGGCCAAGAAACAAAAGCAGAATCATCCCATTCCCCAGTGGATTTGGATGAAAACTGGTAATAAAATCAGGTACAACTCCAAGAGGAGGCACTGGAGGAGAACCAAGCTGGGTCTCTAAGGTGTCCCACATCACGCGATCACCCACCTAATTGGCACCACGTATTTAATTAAGCTACTTGAGGATCATGTGTTCTATTCCATCACCCTGTAAACACCTTTCTGCCTTGCCAATAGATACCATTTATCAGCGAAAGATTTTTCTGTTACTATAGCTCTGCACCAGTGGGTTGGTTTGGTAATAAACGTGAGGCCTTTGAGCTGTTAAAAAAAAAAAAAAAAAGACACAGCCTAGGAAATACAGTCAATAGTATTGCAATAATCAATAGTATTATAATATTGTTGTATGGTAATATTAGCTACACTTGTGGGGAGCATAGCATAACATATAGAGAACTTAAAACATTATGTTGTACAACTGAAAGTACTGTAACATTGTGTTAACTATAGTCAAATAAAAATAATTAATACATCAGTAAATAAACAAATGTTTACATAATACATAAGTATTACATAAATACATAAGCAAATAAAAATATAAACATTTTATTTATGAAAACATGTACTCATAATTTTCATAAACCATGGAACTCACTTTAACTGTTGTAATAGAATATTTGTGTTATTGAAGTAGTTTTATTAATACTTGCTTTTTGTTTGATTTACTACAGTATACCATGATCCTTAGTCTGTTTCTAGTTTGACACCATCCTGTCCTTGTTATAATATATATGACCTTTCTTTTTTTTTAAAGATTTTATTTATTTATTTGACAGACAGAGATTACAAGTAGGCAGAGAGGCAGTCAGAGAGAGGAGGAAGCAGGCTCCCTGCTGAGCAGAGAGCCCGATGTGGGGCTCGATCTCAGGACCCTGGGATCATGACCTGAGCCGAAGGCAGAGGCTTTAACCCACTGAGCGACCCAGGCACCCTGACTTACTCAATTTATTTAAACTAAAAAAAAGCTCACCCACTTCGACCCCTTACTTACCCCTATGACATTTCTTTTAAGAAAAGCTTCTTCAGAGGTGCCTGGGTGGCTCAGTGGGTTAAAGCCTCTGCCTTCAGCTCAGGTCATGATCCCAGGGTTCTGGGATCGAGCCCTACTTCGGGCTCTCTGCTCAGCAGGGAGCCTGCTTCCTCCTCTCTCTCCCTGCCTGCCTCTCTGACTACTTGTAATCTCTGTCTATCAAATAAATAAGTAAAATCTTTAAAAAAAAAAAAAAAAAAAAAAAAAAGCTTCTTCGGGGCACCTGAGCAGCTCAGTGGTTAAGTTTCTGCCTTCAGCTCAGGTCATGATCTCAGGGTCCTGGGATCGAGCCCCACATCAGTCTCTCTGCCTGCTTCCCTTCTCTCTCTCTGCCTGCCTCTCTGCCTACTAGTGATCTTTCTCTGTCAAATAAATTAAAAAAAAAAAAGCTTCTTTGCCACTTCACTACCAGCTGTGCCACCAGGATGAACTGCTGCATGGAATGTTCAGAGAACTTCTGCTTGTGCCACTTTAATTTCAGCTATCCTACAAAGACACCATTTGTGTAGAGTGCCCCCAAGATCCCCTGGCCTATGTCTACTTCAGCATCAGCTACCCCACCATGGCAGTTCCAGGGCAGAGAGCCCCAGGAAACCCACCCTGCACCCAACGCACATCCAGCAAAACAGCCAAGACCACCAGACTTGAATAGTCTACACAGGAGACATTCCTATACAAGGCTATTCCTTTAATATTAGAAGTAGCTGTTCCATGTAATTTCAGAAACAAACACAGAAATTCAAAGAAATTGAGGAAACACAGGAACATGCTCCAAATGAAAGAATGAGAGGAAACATCAGACATCAAACTGAATGAACCAGAAATAAGCAATCTACATGACAAAGACTTCAAGATAACAGTCATAGAGATGCTCATCAGCCTTGAAAGAAAAGAGGATGAATTCAATGAGAGCCCCAACAAAGATATAAAAAATATAAAAAGCAGAAGAGGAGTCAAGATGGAGGAGAAGTAGCAGGCTGTGACTACATCAGGTAGCAGGAGATCAGCTAGATAGCTTATCAAACCATTGCAAACACCTACAAATCCAATGGGAGATTGAAGAGAAGAAGAACAGCAATTCCAGAAACAGAAAATCGACCACTTTCTGAAAGGTAGGACTGGCGGAGAAGTGAATCCAAAATGATGGGAAGATAGACCGCGGGGGGAGGGGCCAACTCCCGGCAAACAGTGGAGCAACGGAGCACAAAAACAGGACTTTTAAAAGTCTGCTCCACTGATAGACATAGCTCCAGAGGCTAAACCGGGGGGAAGTCCATGCAGGGCCAGTGTGGCCTTAGGTCCCGCAGAGTCACAGAAGGATCGGGGGTGTCTGAGGGTCTCTGAGCTCACAAGTATTAGACTGGGGAAGCCAGCTACAGAGACAGAGCCTAGGAGTGAGCTCTCAGCTCGGGGTTACCTTGAACCGGTCGCAGGCTGGGGGAGCTCGCAGCACAGCCAGAGACCAGGAAGACAGGAGTGATTGAGTTCTTTTCTCTGAGGGCGCACTGAGGAGTGGGGCCCCGAGCTCTTGGCTCCTCCGGGTCAGAGACCGGGAGGCCGCCATTTCCATTCCCATCCTCCAGAACTCTATGGAAAGCGTTCAGGGGACAAAAACTCCTGAAAGCGAACCCGAGATTACTTAGCCCAGTCCCTGGTAAGGGCGGAGCAATTCCGCCTGGGGCAAAGAAACTTGAGAATCACTACAACAGGCCCCTCCCCCAGAAGATCAACAAGAAATCCAGCAAAGACAAAGTTCACCTACCAAGAAGAGCCCCAGAATTCCAGTGGAGGAGAAAGCAAAGCACGGAACACATGGCTTTCTCCTCAGGATTCCTGAGTCTTGTGGTTAATTTAATTTTTTTTTATTTTATTTATTTTTTTCTTCTAATTTTTTTAAATTTTACCCTTTTCCTATTTAACATTTTTTAACTAGTTTATCTAATATATATATATTTTCTTTATATTTTTTCGTTATTTGTTTTCTTTCTTTAATTTTTTTTTTCTGAACTTCTTTTTATACCCTTTCTCCCTCCCATGATTTGGGGTCTCTCTTGATTTGATTAAAGCGCATTATACTGGGGTCTTTGCCACCCATTCAGTATTTTACTTGCTCCTTCATATACTCTTACATGGACAAAATGACAAGGCAGAAAAACTCACCACAAAAAAAAAAAGAACAAGAGGCAGTAGTACCAAAGGCTAGGGATCTAATCAATACAGACATTGGATATTTGTCAGATATAGAGTTCAGAATGACTATCCTCAAGGTTCTAGCAGGGCTCAAAAAAGGCATGGAAGATATTAGAGAAACACTCTCTGGAGAGATAAAAGCCCTTTCTGGAGAAATAGAAGAACTAAAATCTAAACAAGTTGAAATCAAAAAAGCTATTAATAAGGTGCAATAAAAAAATGGAGGCTCTCACTGCTAGGATAAATGAGGTAGAAGAAAGAATTAGTGATATAGAAGACCAAATGACAGAGAATAATGAAGCTGAGCAAAAGAGGGACAAACAGCTACTGGACCATGAGGGGAGAATTTGAGAGATAAGTGACACCATAAGAAAAAACAACATTAGAATAATTGGGATCCCAGAAAGAGGAGAAAGAGAGAGGGGAGCAGAAGGTATATTGGAGAGAAATATTGTAGAGAATTTCCCTAATACAGCAAAGAGAACAAGCATCAAAATCCAGGAGGTGCACAGAACCCCCTTCAAAATGAACAAGGATAGGTCCACACCCTGTCACCTAATAGTAAAATTTACAGGTCTTAGCAACAGAGAGAAAATCCTGAAAGCAGCCTGGAAAAAGAATTCTGTAACATACAATGGTAAAAATATTTGATTGGCAGCGGACTTATCCACAGAGACCTGTCAGGCCAGAAAGAACTGGCATGATATTTTCAGAGCACTAAACGAGAAAAACATGCAGCCAAGAATACTATTTCCAGCTAGGCTGAAAATAGAAGGATAGATAAAAGCTTCCAGGCCTAACAGAAATGGAAAGAATTTGCAAACACCAAACCAGCTCTACAGGAAATATTTAAAGGGGTCCTCTAAGCAAAGAGAGACACTAAAAGTACTAGATCAGAAAGGAACAGAGACAATATACAGTAACAGTCACCTTACAGGCAATACAATGGCACTAAATTCATATCTCTCAATAGTTACCCTGAATGTTAACGGGCTAAATGCCCCATTCAAAAGATACAGGGTATCAGAATGGATAAAAAAACAAAACCCATCTATATGTTGCCTACAAGAAACTCATTTTAGACCCGAAGACACTTCCAGATTTAAAGTGAGGAGGTGGAAAACAATTTACCATGCTAATGGACATCAGAAGAAAGCTGGGGTGGCAATCTTTATATCAGATCAATTAGATTTTAAGCCAAAGACTATAATAAGAGATGAGGAAGGACACTATATCATACTCAAAGGGTCTGTCCAACAAGAAGATCTAACAATTTTAAATATCTATGCCCCTAACTTTGGAGGAGCCAAATATATAAAGCAATTAATAACAAAATCAAAGAAACACATCAAAAATAACACAATAATAGTAGGGGACATTAACACCCCCCTCACTGAAATGGACAAATCATCTAAGCAAAAGATCAACAAGGAAATAAAGGCCTTACATGACACACTGGAACAGATGGACATCACAGATATATTCAGAACATTCCATCCCAAAGTAACAGAATACACAATCTTCTCTAGTGCACATGAAACATTCTCCAGAATAGATCACATTCTGGGTAATAAATCAGGTCTCAACTGGGATCATTCCCTGCATATTTTCAGACCACAATGCTCTGAATCCAAAACTCAGTCACAGGAGGAAATTTGGAAAGAACCCAAATACATGGAGACAACAGCATCCTTCTAAAGAATGAATGGGTCAACCAGGAAATTAAAGAATAACTGAAAAATTCATGGAAACAAATGATAATGAAAACACAACGGTTCAAAATCTATGGGACACAACAAAGGCAGTCCTGAGAGGAAAATGTATAGTGGTACAAGCCTTTCTCAAGAAACAAGAAAGGTCTCAAATACACAACCCAACCCTGCACCTAAAGGAGATGGAGAAAGAACAAGAAAGAAAGCCTAAACCCAGCAAGAGAAGAGAAATCATAAAGATCAGAGCAGAAATCAATGAAATAGAAACCAAAAAAACAACAGAACAAATCAGTGAAACTAGGAGCTGGTTCTTTGAAAGAATTAATTAGATTGATAAACCCCTGTCCAGAATTATCAAAAAGAAAAGAGAAAGGACACAAATAAATAAAATCATGAATGAGAGAGGAGAGATCACAACTAATACCAAAGAAATACAAGCAATTATAAGAACACACTATAAGCAACTCTACGCAAATATATTTGACAATCTGAAAGAAATGGATGCATTCCTAGAAACATATAAACTACCACAATTGAACCAGGAAGAAACAGAAAACCTGAACAGATCCATAACCAGTAAGGAGATTGAAACAGTCATCAAAAATCTCCAAACAAACAAAAGCCCAGGGCCAGACGGCTTCCCGGGGGAATTCTACAAAACGTTTAAAGAAGAACTAATTCTTATTCTCCTGAAACTGTTCCAAAAAATAGAAATGGAAGAAGTTCCAAACTCATTTATGAGGCCAGCATCACCTTGATCCCAAAACCAGAAAGGGATCTCATCAAAAAAGAGAATTACAGACCAATATCCTTAATGAACACAGATGCTAAAATTCTCACCAAAATACTAGCCAATAGGATTCAACAGTACATTAAAAGGATTATTCACCACGACCAAGAAGGATTTATTCCAGTGCTGCAAGGCTGGTTCAACATCCACAAATCAATCAAAGTGATACAACACATTAATAAAAGAAAGAACAAGAACCATATGATACCCTCAATAGATGCTGAAAAAGCATTTGACAAAGTACAGCATTCCTTCCTGATCAAAACTCTTCAACATGTAGGGATAGAGGGCACATACCTCAATATTATCAAAGCCATCTATGGAAAACCCACCGCAAATATCATTCTCAATGGAGAAAAACTGAAAGCTTTTCTACTAAGGTCAGGAACATGGCAAGGATGTCCATTATCACCACTGCTATTCAACATAGTACTGTAAGTCCTAGCCTCAGCAATAAAAGAACAAAAAGAAATTAAAGGCATCCAAATCAGCAAAGAAGAAGTCAAACTATCACTCTTTGCAGATGATATGATACTATATGTGGAAAACCCAAAAGACTCCACTCCAAAACTGCTAGACCTTGTATAGCAATTCAGTAAAGTGTCAGGATATAAAATCAATGCACAGAAATCAGTTGCATTTCTCTACACCAACAGCAAGACAGAAGAAAGAGAAATTAAGGAGTCAATCCCATTTACAATTGCACCAAAAACCATAAGATACCTAGGAATAAACCTAACCAAAGAGGCACAGAATCTATACTCAGAAAACTATAAAGTACTCATGAAAGAAATTGAGGAAGACACAAAGAAATGGAAAAATGTTCCAGGCTCCTGGATTGGAAGAACAAATATTGTGAAAATGTTTATGCTACCTAAAGCAATCTACACATTTAATGCAATCCCTATCAAAATCCCACCCATTTTTTTTCAAAGAAATGGAACAAATAATCCTAAAATGTATATGAAACAAGAAAAGACCTCGAATAGCCAAAGCAATATTGAAAAAGAAAGCCAAAGTTGGTGGCATCACCAACTTCAAGCTCTATTACAAAGCTGTGATCATCAAGACAGCATGGTACTGGCACAAAAACAGACACATAGATCAATGGAACAGAATAGGTAACCCAGAAATATATTCTCAACTCTATGGTCAGCTAATCTTCGACAAAGCAGGAAAGAATGTTCAATGGGAAAAAGATAGCCTCTTCAATAAATGGTGTTGCGAAAATTGGACAGCCACATGCAGAAAAATAAAATTGGACCATTTCCTTACACCACACACAAAAATAGACTCAAAATGGTTGAAGGACCTCAATGTGAGAAAGGAATCCATCAAAATCCTTGAGGAGAACACAGGCAGGAACCTCTTTGACCTCAGCCGCAGCAAATTCTTCCTAGGAACATTGCCAAAGGCAAGGGAAGCAAGGGCAAAAATAAACTATGGGGACTTCATCAAGATCAAAAGCTTTTGCACAGCAAAGGAAACAGTTAACAAAACCAAAAGACAACTGACAGAATGGGAGAAGATATTTGCAAACGACATATCAGATAAAGAGCTAGTGTCCAAAATCTATAAAGAACTCAGCAAACTCAACACCCAAAGAACAAATAATCCAAACAAGAAATGGGCAGAAGACATGAACAGACATTTATGCAAGGAAGACATCCAGATGGCCAACAGACACATAAAAAAGTGCTCCACATCACTCAGCATCCGGGAAATACAAATCAAAACCACAATGTGATACCACCTCACACCAGTCAGAATGGTTAAAATTAACAAGTCAGGAATGACAAATGTTGGTGAGGATGTGGAGAAAGGGGAACCCTCCCACACTGTTGGTGGGAATGCAAGCTGGTGCAACCACTCTGGAAAACAGCATGGAGGTTCCTCAAAAAATTGAAAATAGATCTACCCTATGATCCAGCAAGTGCACTACTGGGTATTTACCCTAAAGATACAAACATAGTGATCCAAAGGGGCACATGCACCTGAATGTTTATAGCAGCAATGTCTATAATAGCCAAACAATGGAAAGAACCTAGATGTCCATCAACAGATGAATGGATAAAGAAGGTTTGGTATATATACACAATGGAATACTATGCAGCCATCAAAAATGAAACCTTGCCATTTGCGAAGACGTGGATGGAACTAGAGTGTATCATGCTTAGTGAAATAAGTCAATCGGAGAAAGACAACTATCATATGATCTACCTGATATGAGGAAGTGTAGATGCAACTTAGGGGGTTAAGGGGGGGTAGGAGAAGAATCAATGAAACAAGATGGGATCGGGAGGGCGACAAACCATAAGTGACTCTTAATCTCACAAAACAAACTGAGGGTTGCTGGGGGGAGGGGGTTTGGGAGAAGGGGGTGGGATTATGGACATTGGGGAGGGTATGTGCTTTGGTGAGTGCTGTGAAGTGTGTAAACCTGGTCATTCACAGACCTGTACCCCTGGGGATAAAAATATATGTTTATAAAAAATTAAAGATTAAAAAAAACATTATAAGTAATATGCCTTATGGAGAATTTAAAGTAATAATCATAAGGATACATCCTGGGCTTGAGAAAAGCATGGAGGACATCAGCGAGACTCTTACCACAGAGATAAAAGAATTTAAAAAACCATCAGGTAGAAATGAAAAATGCAATAATTGAGATTTGATCTACATAGAATGTAATGGCCACAAGGATGGAAGAAGTAAAGGAATGATTAAGTGATATAGTAGATAGAATAATGCAATGTAATGAAACTGAACAAAAGAGAGAAAGAAGACTCAGGCAAGATGAGAATAGACTGAGGAAACTCAGTGACTCCATCAACTGTAATAACATTCATATCATATGAGTCCCAGAAAAAGAAGAGAGGGAAAAGGGGGCAGAATTTCATTTGAGAAAATAATAGCTGAAAACTTCCCTTATTGGGGAAAGGAAATAGACATCCAAATCCAAGAGGAACAGAGAATTCCCATCAAAATCAACAAAGAAGGTGAACACCACAACATATTATACTTAAATTTTCAAAATATATCAATTAAAAAAAAAACCCTAAAAGCAGAAAGACAAAACAAGTCCCTAATTTACAAGAGAAAACAAATGAGGTTAGCAGCAGATCTCTCCACAGATATGTAGCAAGTGAGAAGTGAGTGGCATAATATATTCAACATGCTCAATGGGAAAAATCTGCAGCCAAAATATACTCTATCCAGCAAGGTTATCATTCAGACTAGAAAGAGAGATAACATTTTCCAGACCAACAAAACAAAACAAAACAAAACAAAAACAAAAACAAAAACAAAAACAAACAAAACAAAACAAAAAAACCTTCAAGGAATACATGAGCAGTAAACCATCCCTGCAAGAAATAGTAAGGGGAATCTTTGAGTAATAGGGAAAGACCAAAAGTGACAAAGACAAAAAAGGAACACAGAAAATCTCCAGAAACAATGACCAAAAAGGTAATAAAATGGCATAAATACATAGCGTTCAGTAATTACTCTGAATATAAATGGACTAAATGTTCCAAAGACATAACGATGTCAGAATGAATTAAAAAACAAGACCCGTCTATATGCCAGCTACAAGAGACTCATTTTAGACTTCAAGACACCTGCAGATTGAAAGCGAAGAGATGGGAAAACATTTAGCACACAAACGGATGTCAAAAGAAAGTCAGAGTAGCAGTACATTATCAAACTGGAATGTAACAAGAGATGAAAAAGGGCACTATATCATAATGAAGGGGAAATTACTATACAACACGAATATCTAACCACTGTAAATATTTATCCCCCCAATGTGGGAGCACCCATATATATAAAAGAATTAGTAAACATAAAGGAACTCATTGATAATAATACAGTAATATTAGGTGACCTTAATACCCCACTTACAGCAATGGACAGATCACCGAACAGAAATCAAAGGGAAGCAATGGCTTTGAATGACACACTGTACCAGATGGGCTTAAAGGATATATTCAGAGTATTCCATCCTAAAGTAACAGAATACACATTATTTTCAAGTGCATATGACACATTATCCAGAATAGAGCACACATTAGGTCAAAACTCAGACCTACAAGTACAAAAAGACTGAAATGATAACAAACATCTTTTCTGAGCACAACACTATGAAACTTGAAGTCAACCACAAGAAAAATTTGGAGAGACCACAAATACAGAGGTTAAACAACACACTACTAATGAACAAATGGGTCAACAAGGAAATAAAAGTAGAAATTTAAAAAAAACATGGAAACAAATGAACAAGAAAACACAATAGTCCAACATCTTCAGAATGCAGCAAAAGTGGTCATAAGAGGAGAAATATATATCAATACAGGCCTACCTCAAGAAGCAAGAAAAATCTCAAATAGGCAACCTAGTCTTAATACCTAAAGAACTAGGTAAAGAACAACAATAGAAAGCAAAAGCCTGCAGAAGAAGGGAAATAATAAATATTAGAGCAGAAATAAATGATACAGAAACAACAACAACAAAGAGTAGAACAGATCAATGAAACCAAGAACTAGTTACTTGAAAAAAATTAATAAAATTTATAACCCCTAGCCAGACTCATCAAAAAGAAAAGAGAAAGGAATCAAACAAATAAAATCACAAATAGGAGAACAAGAATCTCAACCAACACCACAGAAATACAAACAATTGTTGGGACACCTGGTTGGCTCAGTTGGTTAAGCATCCAACTCTTGATTTCAGCTCAGGTCATGATCTCATGGTTGTGAGATCAAGCCCTATGTCAGGTTCCACACTGGACACAGAGCCTTCTTAAGATTCTTTACCCTTCCCCTTTCTCTAAAAAAAAATTTTTTTTAAAGAAATGCAGACAATTTAAAAAGAGTTTTATGAAAAATTATACACCAACAAATTGGGAAATCTGGAAGAAATGCATAAATTCCTAGAAACATAAACTACCAAAACTGAAACAAGAAGAAATGGAAAATTTGAATATACCCATAACCAGCAAAGAAATTTAAACAGTAATCAAAATTTTCCCAACAAATAAAAGTCCAGGGCTCAATGGATTCACAGGGGAATTCTACTAAACATTTAAGGAAGATCTGATACCTAGGCTTCTCAAACATTTCCAAAAAATAGAAATGGAAGGAAATCTTCCAAACTCATTCTATGAGGCCAGCATTACCCTGATGCAAAAACCTGTTAAAAATTCCACCAAAAAAAGAACTACAGACGAGTATCCCTGATGAACATGGATGCAAAATTCTCAACATAATACTAGCAAATTGAACCCAAAAGTATATTAAAAGAATTATTCACCAGAGCACAGGTGGCTCAGTCGATTAAATATTTGACTTAGGCTCAGGTCATGCTCCCAGGGTCCTGGGATTGAGGCCGTCGTCAGGCTTCCTGTTCATCAGGGAGTCTGCTTCTCCCTCTGCCTCTCTCCCTACCCCCCAGCTTGTGCTCTCTCACTCTCTCTCTCTCTCACTCACTCTCTCTTTCAAATAAATAAATAAAAACTAAAAATAAAAGAATTATTCACCATGATCAAGTGGGATTGATTATTGGCTGCAAGTATGGTTCAATATTCACAAATAAATCAACATGATAGACGACATTAATAAAAGAAAGGACAAGAAACATATCATCCTCTCAATGGATGCAGAAAAATGATTTGACGAAGTATAGCATATATTCTTGATAAAAATGCTCAACAAAATAGGGGTAGAGGGAACATGACTCAACATAATCAAGGCCATGTACAAAAACCCCACAGCTTATTTCATCCTCAATGGTAAATAACTGAGGGCTTTTCCCCTATGGTCAGGAATAAGACAGGGATGTCACTCTTAATCAATGTTATTTAGCATAGTACTGGAAGTCCCAGCTTCAGGAATTGTGGGAATTCATAGTGCCCGGCTAGATAAAATTTAATCCCTGGATAAGACTAGTTGAAAAGCAAAGAAGGAGTGTCCAGAAAACTGGGCCCCCTTTAAGGTTTCTGGGCTGAAAATAGCCAGATTCTTGTTGCAGCTCAATGCACTCATCCAGGGAGTAAATCCTTGATTTAGGAGAAACATTTATCTTTGGAGGTCATGTACTCCATGTACTCCCTGCCCATCACAAGCACAGCTTGTTCTAGTCACATGATACTCTCTATGCCACTGTCTTGATTATTACAGCTTCACGTTCCTTCTTTTCTTATTCCTTTGTTATATTGATATAACAATTATATTGATAACATTCACAATAAATGTGGAAGCAAAGTCTGGCCTGAGATCTTTTGCCACTAGAGCATCTGGTCCCCAGGCCCTCTTCTTTCTCCTACTATGGTGTCTGGAGTAATCTTTTCATTCACCACCTCAGGGATTTGCTAGCCAAACCTGACAATGATGCCCCATGTGAGGACTTGTGATTGATCTGTGGTGGAGCCCTGGAAAATGAAAACGAAAGGACTATACAATAAGTCAGAGCCTGCGAAGCTTGCCGAGTTCGAGAGGAATTTCAGTATTAAGTTTTCTTTCTGTATCATGGGTCAACGTCTCTCAGCTGATCAAAAACCGTTTATTAATGTCCTTGAACAGTTCCTGAAAGCAAGTGGAGCCACAAGGATGGAGGACCAACTCTGGAGTTTATTAAAGGTTATCATTAAATATAATCCTTGGATTCCAGACCGAGAGACTTTATATTTAGAAGTATGGGAGAGAACAGGAAAGAACTTGATGCCATGAGCAAAGCAAGAGGATGCCCCCTTGCTTCCCTTACAATGTGGGGTCTAGTGAGGTCTGCCTTAGCCCCACTGCATACTGAAGACACCTCAAATGTCTCTAAAGAAAAAGAGGAGGAAACTATAACTCCTTTGGCCCCCCAAATTAACCCTTCAACTCCTCAACCTAAGCCTAACAAAGAGGAAGACCACCTTCGTTCTCCCCCCACCAGACTTAGAAGTTCCTACCATTGCCCACATGCCCCATTCTTTTTTTTTTTAAAGATTTTATTTATTTATTTGTCAGAGAGAGAGCGAGCGAGAGTGAGCACAGGCAGACAGAGTGGCAGGCAGAGTCAGAGGGAGACGCAGGCTCCCTGCAGAGCAAGGAGCCCGATGTGGGACTCGATCCCAGGACGCCGGGATCATGACCTGAGCTGAAGGCAGCTGCTTAACCAACTGAGCTACCCAGGCATCCCCCATATGCCCCATTCTTAAGCAACCATTACTCAAAGGCTACATTCAAGAAGCAGTGCTTACTGGGGATCTTTCTGCTTTTCCAAAAATGGTCAACCAATGAAGTCAGCGTGTCTATGAGCTGCTCGCTTTTAGTAGTTTTAAGGGAATTAGAAAAGCATATGAGAAAATGGTGCTGCTAGCCCATTTTCAAAGAGCCTAATTACTTCCCTCACAGACCATTATGTGATGTCCCTCCAGGATTGGCAAATCTTATGTAAAACAGTAGCAGGAGCTCCCTAATATCTAATACGGTGGTCAGAATTTGATAACTTGTATGAACAACAAGTGGCACAAAATCAAATGGCAAGAATACCTATCACAACACATATGTTACATAGCTCAAGACAATACTCCATGGTCAATCAGCAACTTAATTTTGATCCTCGGGTCTATGATCAAATCTCCCCCTCGGCAATAAAAGAGCATGGGAAAGAATCCCTGAGGGTAGTGCACCCAAGGCTCCTTTGCTAACATTAAACAGGGACCACAAGAGCCTTTTGCAGAATTTATTGATATTGCAACAAACTATAAGGAGAATGTAGACATTTTGTTATTACAACCAGAATGTAGACATTTTGTTATTACAATTGGCTCTTGAAAATGCCAATAAAGACTGTCAAGATGCTATAAGAGGGGTAAGCACCAAAGCCACTGCAGTGGGTGACCTTATCAAGGCAGATCGATACATGAGAACAGAAACCCACAAGGCCTGGATCTTTGCTGCTGTCTTAAGACTGCCCAAATCCCAGCCAAGACAGAACTGCTTTCAAAGCAGGAGGCCTGGCCATTTAAAAAAAAATGCCACTTTAAGACTGTAAGAATGAAAAGAAAAGCAAGTCACTTTTAATTCTCCCAAGGATATCTTCCCTCTCTGTGAAAAGGGATTTTATTGGGCTAATCAGTGTAAGTCCAGATATGATCACAATGAAATTCTCTCCAGTTGGGAAACCCCCAAAGGGGCCCTTACCAGGCCCCACAAACAATGGGGTCCATGACCTTCTTCAGGCAGATGAGAAAACAACAGTCCTTTCCCTCTGAGCAGATACCCAAGGAAGCACTAGGTTGGACCTTCTCACCCAGAGTTAATTCTAAAAGAGAGAAATGACCCTAAAAAGGTTCCTATGGGAATTTGGGGATACCTACCTCAAGAAACAGTAGGACCATTGCTGGGAAAATTCAGCTTAAACTCAAAAGGTGTTACGGTTATACCTGGGATCATAGATTGTGATTATTTGGGAGAAATTCAAGTACTTACGATCTGTAAAGGCCTACATATTTCTCCCCCAGGCTAAGATAGCACAACTATTGTCCCTTCCCTATTGGGTCCCTGTGACATCTCAGAACCCCCGGGGGACCCAAGGCTTTGGGAGTATGGGACAAAAGGAAATTTACTGGACTCAAGCCATCACCAATCAAAGATGAGTTCTTACAGTCAGTATCCAAGGAAAAGGTTTCACTGGGCTTATTGACACTGGGGTGGACATAACTATCATTATTCAGTGAGAATAGCCCCCCAACTGTGCCCAAAAACTAGCCCTAGATTCAGGCACTAGAATCAGGACTTGCTCTCAACCATTACAAAGCACCTCCTTAACTTCTCAGGAGCCAAAAGGAAAAATCAGATATTTGCAGCCTTTAATTTTAAACATCTCTATTAATCTCTGGGGATTAGGACTACTTGCCCAATGGGACTTTAAACTGAATACTTCCTGTTTTTTTATTGGGGTCACTATTATATACCTCCCATGCCTCTGACCTAGAAAACTAATTACCCAGTCTGGTTTGAGCAATGGCCCTTAAAAGGAGAAAAACTTACAAGCCCATCAACCGATTCAAGAGCAATTAAAAGCAGATCATATAGAACCCTCACAAAGCCCCTGGAACACACCCATTTTTGTCATCCCAAAGAAACCAGGAAAATGGAGACTATTACATTAATGCCATCTTTCAGCCTACAGGAAGCTTGCAGCCTAGGCTCCCCTCCCTAGCTATGATTCCACAAGATTGGCTTATCATTGTTATTGATCTTAAAGATCGCTTTTCCACCATTCCCCTAGCTACACAAGATAGAGGAATATTTGCCCTTATACTTCCTTCCTTAAATAATGAGCAGCCTGGGGTGCCTGGGTGGCTCAGTGGGCTAAAGCCTCTGCCTTTGGCTTGGGTCATGATCTCAGGATCCTGGGATGGAGCCCCACATCAGGCTCTCTGCTTGCAGGAGCCTGCTGCCCCCTCTCTCTTTCCCTGCCTGCCTCTCTGCCCACTTCTGGTCTCTGTCTGTCAAATAAATAAATAAAATCTTTTAAAAGAAATGAGCAGCCTAATGCTTGATTTCAATGGAAAGTTCTCTCTCAGGGCATGCTTAATAGTCCTACTATATGCCAGTATCATGTTCACCAGGTGATACACCCCATTCAAAAAAGATGGGCCTCCACTAAGTTAATCAATTATGTGGCTGACACTCTAATTACTAATCCATTCCAAGATACATTTCTTCATGTTTTTCAGGACTTACAATCAGAAGTAACTTTTCATGGAATGTATGTTGCTCCTAACAAAGTACAATGCATGTCCCCATGGCTATACTTAGGATACATGCTTACCAAATGGCAGATTGAACCTCAAAAATTAGTTCTGTGAAAAGATTCTCTCAAAACTCTCAATGACTTTCAAAAACTCATAAATATTAACTGGGTCAGGCCTCTACTAGGTACTCCTACAACAGCCCTCTCTCATTTATTTGAGACCCTGCGAGGGGATCCAGCCTTGGACTTCCCCCATCATTTAACCCCTCAGGCCTCTAAGGAACTCCAATTAATAGAACAGATGCTCTCAACTTGATATCTCGATTGCTTTGATCCAAATTTCCCTGTTAGGCTTTTTATCTTCCCAACTCCCAAATTCCCATCTGCCTTACTTGGACGATTAAATCCCTCCCTCCGATATTTGGAATGCATGGGACAAAATTTTCCTCCCAATGCCCCATCCAAAACCTTGTTACCATTCTTAGACATGATTACAGACCTCATCAGTAGGGGGTCACAAACATGGCATTCAGTTTTCTGATTATGATCCTCAGATCATTTATGTTCCTCTGTTCAAAGTCCAATTTGAGACAGCATTGTATCAAACACTCTCTCTTCAAATTGCCATGGCTGATTTTATTGGAAGAGTCACCCATATTTTACCCCCTCACAAACTCTTAAATTATTTGGAACTACCCACTTTGCATGCCAAAAATGGATTGCTCATAAACCCATACCTTGAGCTAAAACTGTTTTTACAGATTAGTCAGGTAAATCAGGTAAAATTGGTGTGTTTTGGCTACCAAACAACTCAAAAATTTATTCTGCGTTTTCATCAACACAACATGCCAAAATAGGGGTCCAAATTCTTGCCTTAGAAACTTTTCTTCAAGAACTAACATAGTATGTGACTCTGCTTATTCTATGTTCATTCTTCAACATCTTCAAAAGCACATATTAACCCCACCATTGACCCAGGAGTTTTTTCCCCTCTTTTGTCGTTCACATCTCCTGCATATGCACTCATATGCACTCTTTTTATTTCTCATGTCAGATCTCATAATGGCCTGCCAGAACCACTCACTCTTGGCAATTCTCAAGCAGACTCTTTAGTTATGCTATCTCTATTAGAGCAAGCTCATCTTTCTCATGATTTCTTTCACCCAAACGGGCACTCTTGACAAACACTTTCAACTTACAGAACAACAAGCTAAATCTATTATACTCCAATGCCCTGACTGCCAGGCCACTAGAGCCACTTCATTCCCACAAGGCACCAACCCTCAAGGTTTGGCAGCTAATGTTCGCTGGCAAACAGATATTACACGTGTCTCTTCCTTTGGGAAACTTTGCTATGTACATGTCTCAATTGATAAATATTCTGGCTATATTTTTGCTTCAACCCAGGTGGGTGAATCCCAAAACAAAACATCAAACATCTGCTTATGGCATTTTCTCATATGGGAATCCCCCATGCCATCAAAACAGATAACAGGCCAACTTTCACTAGCTCACCATTTAAGGGATTTTGCACTCTTTGGGGAATTACTTATCATACAGGAATCCCTTATAACCCACAAGGACCAGCCATTATTGAACGTGCACATTCCACCCTTAAAAACGAAAGAGAGAGAATATAGATCTAAGTAATACAGACCTCTCCTCACAATTATATAAGTCCCCTTAACACTAAACCTTTTTAATTTGAATGACTAGTTTAACCCTGGTTTTGAAACATTTCACACAAGAATCCCCAGGGCCAAGTCCCTTAGTCTTATGGAGAGACCTTAACTCAAATCTGTCGCAAGGCCCCCATGAGCTTTTCACTTGGAGTAGAGGTTATGCTTGTGTCTTCTCACAGGAAGGACAACTTTGGCTCCCAGCACAGAACATCAAGCTATATCATGGCCTGGCATGGCCTAAACCCAATTTCACAGATAAGTCAGCTGAGACTGGGTGACCCAAACCCACGAACTGCCTGCTAACAAGAACACAGTGAGTGACAGGGATAATGAGGAGACCTGAAGAAAACAATTCAGAAGGCTGAAAAAATCCTGCAATTAACAGGGCAGACCCCCACACCTGAAAACGTGTTTCTGGCCATGATCTCAATGATAAGTAAAACTTCTGTCATGTTGGGTATATTTTACTATCTTATTCCAGGAGCTATGGCTACTAATCCTGGGCATACATTCTTTTTTGGGTGGGGGACAAAACAATCTTTTCAATCTTTTTGTTATTGCTTCATTTCAAATCATGAGATTCTAGCCAAATCAAACTACATGTATGTATACAAGCTATATCCATTCATACTTCTATTCTTTTACCCATGTTTGGACACACATTCTTAACCCTCCCCTCTGGAAGCCCCTACTGCCCTTTTCCATGTTCAACAATAACTGTAACTGGGTAGGAGGACCCTCCTTCCCCTTTTCCCAAACCCAGCTTAATGGCTCTTTCTGGCCCCCCATACTATATAATATAAGCTTGTATGCCAAAATTCTTCCCATATTCCCCCCACCCCATATGATCCTCTTTGAATTACTGTATTCCCTCAAGTTTGGTTACATTTCATGCCTAAAGACACCAATAAAAAGGCTCAATTAACCTTTATCTCTGTCAGTAGTATCTGGCATAGCAATCGGACCAATAATAAAAACCACTCCTCTCTCTCCCTCTGTGAGAAAAATATTAAATGGACTCCATCATCTGAATCAATAACATGGGCAACATGCAGAGTTCTTAATCTCCATATTCTAATTCCAAATCTTTTTTAAAAATCTATTTATTGGGGCGCCTGGGTGGCTCAGTGGGTTAAAGCCTCTGTCTTCGGCTCAAGTCATGGTCTCAGGGTCCTGGGATCGAGCCCCGCATCGGGCTCTCTGCTCAGCAGGGAGCCTGCTTCCCCCTCTCTCACTGCCTGCCTCTCTGCCTTCTTGTGATTTCTCTATCAAATAGATAAATAAAATTTTTAAAAAACAAAGCAGGAAAGAATGTCCAATGAAAAAAGACAGTCTCTTCAGCAAATGGTGTTGGGAAAATTGGACCACCACATGCAGAAGAATGAAACTGGACCATATCCTTACACCATACACAAAAACAGACTGAAAACGGATGAAAGACCTCAATGTGAGATAGGAATCAATCAAAATCCTTGAGGAGAACACAGGCAGCAACCTCTTTGACCTCAGCCACAGCAACTTCTTCCTAGGTACATCACCAGAGGCAAGGCAAGCAAGGGTAAAAATGAACTCTTGGACTTTATCAAGATAAAAAGCTTTTGCACAGCAAAGGAAATAGTCAACAAAACCAAAAGACAAATGACAGAATGGAAGAAGGTATTTGCAAATGACATATTAGAGCAAGGGCTAGTATCCAAAATCCATATCAGATAAAGGGGTAGTATCCAAAATCTATAAAGAATTTATCAAACTCAATACCCAAAGAACAAATAATCCAATCAAATAATGGGCAGAAGATATGAACAGATATTTCTACAAAGAAGCCCTCCAAATGGCCAGAAGACACATGAAAAGTTGCTCAACATCACTCGCCATCAGGAAATACAAATCAAAACCACAGTGAGATACCACCTCACACCAGTCAGAATGGTTAAAATTAACCAGTCAGGTAATGACAGATGTTGGTGAGGATGCGAAGAAAGGGGAATGCTCCTCCACTGTTGGTGGTAATGCAAGCTGGTGCACCAACTCTGGAAAACAGCATGGAGGTTCCTCAAAAATTTGAAAATAGAGCTACCCTAGGGCCCAGCAATGGCACTACTGGATATTTACCATAAAGATACAAATGTGGTGATCTGAAGTGTCATGTACCCCGAATGTTTATAGCAGCAATGTCCACAATAGCCAAACTATGGAAAGAACCTAGATGTCCATCAACAGATGAATGGCTAAAGAAGATGCGGTATATATATACAATGGAATACTATGCAGCCATCATAAAAACCATAATCTTGCCATTTGCAACAACAGGGATAGAACTAGAGGGTATTATGCCAAGTGAAATAAGTTGATCAGTGAAAGACAATTATCATATGATCTTCTGATATGAGGAATTTGAGAGGCAGTACAGGGGGTTGTGGGGGGAAAGGAGGGAAAAATGAAACAAGATGGGACCAGGGAGGGAGACACACCATAAGAGACTCTTAATCTCAGGAAACAAACTGAGGGTTGTTGTGGGGTGGGGAGGGGGGGATGAGGTGGCTGGAATATGAACATTGGGGATTGTATGTGCTATGGTGAGTGCTGTGAATTGTGTAAGACTGATGATTCAAAGACCTGTACCCCTGATGCAAATAATACATTATATATTAATAAAAAAATAAAAATAAAAAAAGCAGAAAAACAAACAAACAAAAAGGGCACACAGGTTTCTAGGCATACTTATATCCAGTATTGTAAAAGCTGTCTCCACATTTTGACATCCACTAACATTGCTATAGCTACCCTCGCACATACCATCCAGGGAGTAAATCCTTGACTTAAGAGAAACATTTGTCTTTGGAGATCATGCACTCCACATACTCCCTGCCCATCACAAGCACAGCTTGTTCTAGTCACATGATACTCTCTATGCCACTATCTTGATTATTACAGCTTCATGTTCCTTCTTGTCTTTCTTATTCCCTTGTTGTCTTGATAACATTCACAATAAATGTGGAAGCAAAGACTGGCTTGAGACCTTTTGCCACTAGAGCATCTATCTGGTCCCCAGGCCCTCTCCTTTCTCCTACTAAGGTGTCTGAAGTAATCTTTTCATTCACCACTTCAGGGTTTTCTGGCCAAACCCAACAAGCAATTACACACAAAAAAAGAAATAAAAGGCATCTAAATCTAAAGTCAACTTAACACTATTTGCAGATGACATGATACTGTACATGGAAAATCCAAAGACTCCAGGAAAACCTGTAAAACCGATGCACAAATTTAGCAAAGTCACAGGATACAACTATATGGTCAATTAATCCACAACAAAGCAGGAAAGAACATACAAGGGGAATAAAGAAACTACCTTCAGCAAATGGTACTGAAAAACAGGACAGGAACATGCAAAATAATGAAACTGGATGACGTTCTTACACCATCACAAGAATATATTCAAAATGGATGAAAGACCTGAATATAAGACAGGAAACCATCAAAATCCTAGAGAACACAGACAGCAACCTCTTTGATAACAGTCTTAGCATCTAATTACTAGATACATTTTCTGAGGCAGAGGAAACAAAAAGAAAAAGAAAAAGAAAAACTATTGGGACTTCATCAAAATAAAAAGCTTCTGCACAGTGAAGAAAGTAATGAACAAAACTAAAAGACAGCCTGCAGAATGGGAGATGATATCTCATAAAGGGTTAGTATCCAGAATATATAAATAAAATATCAAATTCAACACCCCAAAAACAAATAACACAGATAGAAAATGGGTAGAATAGATGAATAGACATTTCTCCAAAGAAGACATACACATGGCTGACAGACACATGAAAAGATACTCAACATCACTTATCACCAGGGAAATTCAAATCCAGGATACAATAAGATATCACCTTACACCACTCAGAATGGCTAAAATTAATAACATGAGAAAGAACAGATGTTGGCGAGGATGTAGAGAGAGGAGAATCCACTGCACTGCTTGTGGGAATGCTAACTGTTGCAGACCCTCTGGAAAACAGTATAGAGGTACCTCAAACGGTTGAAAGTAGAACTACCCTACTACCCATCAATCATATTACTAGGTATTTAACCAAAGAATACAAAAATACTAATTCAAGGGGTACATGCACCCTAATATTTATAGCAACATTATCTACAACAGCCAAAACAGCCCAAGTGTCCACTGATTCATGAATGAATAAAAATGATGTGTTATGTATATACGTGTACACACACACACACACGATTAATATTCCATTGTATCTATAGTACTCAACAATAAAAAAAACACAATCTTTCCATTTGTAATGATGTGGATGGAGCTAGAGGGTATTACACTAAGCAAAATAAGTCAGAAAAAGACAAATACCACATGGTTTCACTCATATGTGAAATTTAAGAAACAAAAGAAACAAGCAAAGGCATGGAGCACTGGGTGTGGTGCATAAACAATGAATTCTGTTATGCTGAAAAGAAATTAATAATAAAAAAAAAAGAAACAAGCAAAGGGAAAAAAAGAGAGAGAGAGAGGCAAACCAAGAAATAGACTCTGAACTATAGTGAATACAGTGTTGGTTACCAGAGCCGGGGTGAGTCGGGGGGGTGGGTTGAATAGGTGTTGGGGATTAAGGAGTGCCCTTCTTGTGATGAGCACCAGGTACTCTGTGTGTGGAATCACTAAAGTATACATCTGCAACTAGTACTGCACTGTATATTAACTAATTGGAATTTAAATAAAAACCTTCTAAAAAAAAAAAAAAGTATGAACACCAGAAACAAAATCTGAATCCATTTTCAGCACACAACTTTAGCCCCAGAACATGGCTACAATTATCTTGGGGAATAAGTAAAGTCAACATTTGATAAAGTATTATTTTTAATGTACTTTTTCCAAGTTTTTATTTAAATTCTAGTTAGCATATTCTGTAATATTGGTTTCAGGGATAGAATTTAGTGATTCATCACATACATATATCCAGTGCTCATTGCAAGTGCCCTCCTTCATACCCATCACGCATTTAGCCCAGCCCCTATCCACCTCCCCACCAACAACCCTCACTTTGTTCTCTATCATTAAGAGTCTCTTATGGTTTGTTTCCCTCTCTTTTTTCCCTTTCCCCTATGTTCCTACATTCATCTTCTTTATCCATTCATCAGTTGATGGACATTCAGGCTCTTTCCAAAATCTGACTATAGTTGGTAATGCTGCTATAAACATCAGGGTGTATGTGCCCCTTCCAATCAGTATTTTTGTATCCTTTGGGTAAATACCTAGTAGTGCAATTGCTGGGACATAGGATAGTTATCTTTTTAAGTTTTTCAGGAACTTCCATACTGTTTTCCAGAGTGGCTGCATTCCCACCAACAATATAAGAGGGTTCCCTTTTGTTCACATTCTCACCAGCATCTGTTGTTTCCTGTGTGATAAAATATTATTTTGAGTAAATAATATCTACTTGAGAGTTAAGTATGTTAGCGTGATCAAGAGCAGAGATTCTGAAAACCCATTATCTTGAACTAAATTTTGTGTTGGTCAATTATAACATTCTAGACACTATAAAAAAAATACTGTGACGAACACTTCATGAGCATTATGTCATTTACTTTTTAAAAATCTAGTGAAGTGTATCATGCTTAGCGAAATAAGTCAAGCAGAGAAAGACAACTATCATATGATCTCCCTGATATGAGGAAGTGGTGATGCAACATGGGGGCTTAAGTGAGTAGGAGAAGAATAAATGAAACAAGATGGGATTGGGAGGGAGACAAACCATAACTGACTCTTAATCTCACAAAACAAACTGAGGGTTGCTGGGGGGAGGGGGTTTGGGAGAAGGGGGTGGGATTATGGACACTGGGGAGGGTATGTGCTTTGGTGAGTGCTGTGAAGTGTGTAAACCTGGTGATTCACAGACCTGTACCCCTGGGGATAAAAATATATGTTTATAAAAAATAAAAAATTATAAAAAAATTAATATCCCTTGCCAAAAAAAAAAATCTAGTGAAGAATTTTTAACATCTCAATGTTAAAGAAAATTCAATTGATGCTTAAAAAGATTAAATTCACAGATATAAGTGACTGACTTTAACAAGATGTCTAGAAGTGAATTAGAGTAAAAGGGTGATAACTTGAGTCATACTATGAAAGTTAGAGAAATCATAATAGCAGAAGTAAGTAACTGAATTGTGATGTGAAAGATATTTTACAAAATTTATAAAATGTATATGGTGATGATATGACTTATTTCATTTAGCATTATACCCTCTAGGTCCATTCATGTTGGAAATGACAATTCATTCTTTTTTATGTCTGAAAAACATGTGTGTATATATAAACACACACATATATAACATATATGTATGCATATGTATAACATATATGTAGACGCATACGTATGTGTATGTATGTATATACACTCACACAAGCACATACATACACATACATGCTATATATGCCACTAATGTATGATGCATGGACACTTTGGTTGCTTCCATATCTTTGCTATTGTAAATAATGCTGCAAAGAACATAGGAGTGTGTATATCTTTCCAAATAAGTCTTTTGTTTTCTTTGGGTAGATATTCAATAGTGGAATTGATGGATTATGATAAGCACTGTGTAATGTATACAATTGTTGAGTCTTTATATTATACACCTGAAACTAACACAATACTGTATATTAATTTATACTTCAATAAAGTAGACAAAACCTGGAATTTAGTTTTGGCCATGTTGAGAGTGAATGAGATATCTTTGAAGCATTGTGATGATAATATCTAGGGTATAGATGGGTATATTGAATCTCAGTAGAGAGATTTGGGTTAGAGACACTGATTTTTATGTTATCAGTATACAGGTGTGTATGACATTATCCAGGGACATGAGAGTGAATGTCTATATCCATGGTTTTGAAGAGAGGTGTGTGGTGTGTGACAGAGATATATCATGAGATTTTTCAAACCATGCACATCTGCTACTTACTCTGTTCTTACTCTGATATGCTTCTCCCTGTGGGTGGGTATGAAAATTCTATTACTCCCCCATTCCCATTACTCCTGCTTATCAGAATTGGATGGGAGTATTAGGAAAATGTAGTTTCAAAAATAGAGAATTATATAATGTTTCATATTTCCTCCCCTCAATCTTATGTAATACAGTCATGAGATTTTTTAACTTAAAAGTCTTGGATGTTAAGTATAGTTTTTAGATATAACTAACTATAGCTAACTATATAACTAGACACAACTAAGGCATATTACATATTACATTACATAGAGCATATGTTATCAAACTTAGAGTTAGGTACTGGTTGTAAGTGCCAGAAAGCTCAAAATACAAGTAGCTTAATAAGATAGAAAATTCTTGTTTTTTTTTTCTCAAGCAAAGCAATCCACAGGAAAACAGTCTAGGATTAGTATGGTGATTCCATATTCATCAGTAACTCATATTCCTTGTATCTTTTTCCGACAACTTAAATACATAGGTTCTAAGATGGCTGCTTAACCTCCATTCATCATGTCCATATTCCATCTCCCCCAGTAGGAAAAGATGAATCAGTGTATGTCTTCTATCTTTAAAGACACCTCTGTAAAAATATGCTCATACTTAGATATAAAGTAACCTAGGAAATGTAATTTTTATTCCAAGTAATCGTGTGCCTAACTAAAAATCAGAGCTTCTCTATTACAAAAAGTAGGAGGAGAATAGGTATTTGCTAATAATTAGCAGTTTCTGACATTCACATTTTTATGGTTAATTCTTAAATCTATTTGTTCCTTTTAAATTATTCCTCCCGGGATGACTGGGTAGCTCAGTTGGTTAAGCGGCTGCCTTCGGCTCAGGTCATGATCCCAGTGTCCTGGGATCGAGTCCCACATCAGGCTACTTGCTCAGCAGGGAGTTTGCTTCTCCCTCTGCCTCTGCCTGCCACTCTGTCTGCCTGTGCTCACTCTCTCTGACAAATAATAAATAAAATCTTAAAAAAAAAAAAAACCTATTCCTCCCAATGCTAGATTAGAATGGCAGAAGTATATCACCAAAAGAAATAAACTCAGACCAGAAACTAAGCACATTGTGTTTGCACATTGTGCTTTGGATAAAAATAGATTTTTTTGTGCTTGGATTCCCCTGTCATTTCATCTGAGATTCTTTTTGGACCTCATCAAATACACAAATATACAGGCAGTGGCCTAGGATCAAGAAGACATTGATCTTTTTTTTTTATTTGCTCTTATAATTGATTATCTACATAACATTAAGCAAGTCAACTATTTTGAACCTCATATTTGTCACATATAAAATAGGAGTTTTGGCTTGTCCCCTGCTTATTTCAATGCACTTCATGGATATTGTGAATATTAAATGAGATAATGAATGCAAAAGTATTCTTTGAACTATGGAGTCCAAATGCAAGGGATTAGAATATGTATTCTTTTACTGCCTCTAACAAAGTACCCTATTTTTTTAGTTTACAAAATCTCCTGCATCAGTAGGAATATAGTGCTACATATGATACAGAAAGTACCCTGAAATGAATAAAGTCATCTTCATTTTGCAATTATCCCTAGCATCTTTAAGCAACCCAGGACAAAGTGTTCACCTAAGTGAAATTTTCTGGTTCAGGATGGCCTTAACAAATGTGTCTTGCCATTAGCAATACTGCTTACAATTCATGACATTCTCAATTAGTGCAGATGAACTGCTCAGGTGACAGCTTGGATTTGAAATATTTTTAACTAAACAATAAGGCTGACTGAAAATCAAAGGATATTTGTTGAAGTTGATCACTGCAATTCCAATTTATCAAATACACAAATAGACATTGATTGCTTTTTGCAAAAAACTTTGCAATTCAAAGTCTCTAAATAGTCGTGTTTTACACACAATTAGAAAGCAGTTTCAAAAATGTGCCCTTACACTTGCTATCTTATGTCTTAACTGTGGGAAATGCAATTTTCTGTAATAAACAGTCTTCAGCTCGGCCTTTTGGGATGGAGTGCTATTCATACCAAAATATCTTTTAGGCTCTGTGGATGTTGGTGACATAACATACATTTATCAGTCAAAACTGGAAATGTATCAAATAGATGCTTGTTCTGCAGATTTTTATCTGTCACATTACAGGCCACTTAATTGGTTTCATCTACCACCAAAATAACCATAGTGCACAGTATAATTTAAGCTCAAATTTCAGAATTGTTGAAATTTGTATTTGTATTTGCCATATGGCATGAGTATTCATGTGGACTGAGTTTGTTTTATTCAACTCAGTTCAATCTTTGCCTGAATAATCTATTCTAGCCTATCAAAACTTCCAGCTGGTGGCTCAGTTAGTTTTTTTATTGAAGTTTAATTAACATACAGTATTATATTAGTTTCAGGTGTACAATATAATGGTTCTATACATTTCTCAGTGGTCATCACAATCAGTGTACTCTTAATTCTCTTTATCTAGAGCATCCATCCCATACTCACCTCCCCTCTGGCTACCACCAGTTTGTTCCTTGTATTTAAGAGTCTGGGTTTTTCTGTTTGTTTGTCTCTTTTGTTCTTTCTTTGTTAACTTGTTTTGTTTCTTAAATTTCACATATGAGTGAAATAATATGATATTGTCTTTGTCTGGCTTATTTCACTTAGCATTATATCCTCTAGGTCTATCCATGTTGCTGCAAATGGCAAGATCTTATTCATTTTTTTAAAAGATTTTATTTATTTATTTGACAGAGAGAGATCACAAATAGGCAGAGAGGCAGGCAGAGAGAGGGGGAAGCAGACTCCCTGCTGAGCAGAGAGCTTGACGTGGGACTCGATCCCAGGACCGTGAGATCATGACCTGAGCCAAAGGCAGAGACCCACGGAGCCACCCAGGCGCCCAAGATCTTATTCATTTTTAATGCCTGAGTAATATTGCAGTATGTGTGTATCTGTATGTGTGTGTATGTTTGTGTGTGTGTAGCACATCTTCTTTATCCATTCATCTATTGATGGACCCTTGAGTTGCTTCCATATCTTGGCTATTGTAAATAACGCTGCAATAAACATAGCTGTTCAAATATCTTTTCAAATTACTGTGTTCATTTTCCTTGGGTAAGTATCTGGTAGTGGAAATACTGAATTTATGGTAATTTTATTTTTAATTTTTTGAGGAACCTCCATACTATTTTCCAGCAGTGCATGAGGGTTCTCTGTTCTCCACATCCTCACCAGCATTTGTTATTTATTAACAATTTTATTCTAGCTAATCTGACAGGTGTAAGGTAATATCTCACTGTGGTTTTGGTGTGCATTTCCCTGATGATGAGTGATGTTGAGCATCTTTGCATGTGTCTGTTGGCCATCTGGATGTTTTTTTTTGGAAAAATGTCTATTCAGATCCTCTGTCCATTTTTTAATTGTATTTTTCAGTTAATTTCAATATTACAAAACAAGTTCTTAACTATTTCATACTAAGTTATAAATGACCTTTAGAGTTTATTTTAAGATTTATTTATTTATTTTGAGGGGGAGGTGCAGAGGGAGATGGAAAGAGAGAATCTCAAAGAGACTTCCAGCTGAGCACAGAGCCCAAGGCAGGGCTTGATCTCAAAACCCCGAGATCATGACCTGAGCTAAAATCAAGAGTTGGACACTTAACCCACTGAGCCACCCAGGAGCCCCAGGAGGTTATTTTAATAGATAATGCTTTCTAATTACAGAAATGGCCTGACAACCAAACCGTGGCCTAACATAGATTCATATACCTTATACAAATTATGGGTTTACTGGCTTTTTACCACTTAATCTACTTTCCCCCAAATGCAAGGCTTTACTGATAAAGCATCTGGTGAAGAAGATAAAGCATCTGGTGAAGTCAAGAGCCCGAAGATTTCCACTTCCACCTCTCTTTCCCTTGCATAGAAGAGTTCACTTCCTTAAAATAGCCATAATGATGAGGGCTGGTACTAAGAGAAAGAATGTCAAGTTTTCTACACCATACAATCTCAAAAGGAACAGGAGATGTATCTCCTTTTGATGCAGTGACTGGACATATCTAAACTTAGCCCAATTAAATTACTCTCTAGTCCAGGATTATATAGCTGGTGTTTAAAATTTATGCCTGATGACTTCAACCTTTTTATTCTTTTCACTAAAGTATGGCCAAAACTCTGAGAGTACTGGAAGAAAAAGAGGAAGGGGAAAGAATGGGTGTGGGCAGGGGGGGAGAGAAAGAGAACAAATCCAAGGTGCCATTGCAGGACCCAGAAGTGGCTTCAAAAGTGTAAAGTTTAGAGGACCATAAGGCTGATTTTCCCTTAATCCATATGCTTACTTTCAGCCCTTTCAGCTACTGTTTTGCTCTACAAGCCAAAATCTCTATTTTTTTTCCCTCTAGCTTTCCCTAGCCTTGTAGAATGCTCTGCAACAGTTAACAGTAGTAACAGTAGTTACTTTTTGTTCCAAAAAGAACTTTCAATCCCACCATTTAAAAAGATGGAGAACTGATGCAGGAAAAGAGGATCCCAATACAGTATGTTTTTTATGGAAGAAGAGGATAGGTAATAGTTAAAGCAAAGGTATGACCAGGTTGGAAGTCTGATCACTAACTCTAACCATCTATTGCCATCACACACACAAAAGCAGATAGAGATATTAGATAGATTGATGATAGATAAATACATAGGAAGACAAACAGACCATGAAGATTTTTCATTATCCATGCAGATTTACTAAATGAACAGTTTCAGTAAGACCAAATAGTATGTTGCACTTTCAATAAAACCATTATAGTGTTGAAAAACTATAGTTTCACTTGAGTTTAAACATTATATTTATCTTTCTTTCATTGGAAATTTCTCTCGAATGTCCTAAAATTATTCTTTTTTAAAAGCTTTATTGTATCTTACTGAAATAGTTATATATTTTAAGGCACTGATTGCTATTTACAGACTTTACACTGTAAATATAACCTGATTACTCTGTTTTTCAATTTATGCCATATATTCATATGAGGAAAGAAGTAAAAAAAAAAAAAAGACACTTGTTTTTATTTCTTGAATAGATATGTGTGATGCAGCTAGGTAATGCTAAATCTAAGCTCATTGGTTATATAATCCACCAATCCTTTTCCAAAAAGAGAAAGTTTAAGGAGAGGTAGAAGTGTCTTTAAGAATCTAAAAGGAATCTAAACCAGAAATTAAATCTGAGTTCTGGCCTAGTCATTTGCTCGCATGCCACCATAGATAAATCAGATAACTTCCTTGACCTCTAGGTTCTGCATCTGTGTTTTTCCTTTCCTACTTCAGAAGGTTATTTTAAAGTTTAATTTATAATGGGAACATACAAGCATGGTGTGAAAACTATAAAGTATATTACAAGGAAAAGCAAAGTAATATTACTACTGAGGTTAGAGGTGAGAAAGTAAAAACTTAGCTTCAACTAATAAAATAAAAACCTGAGCTGCTATTCATCATGCTAGCACAACAGACACAGATAAAGCCAGCCAAGAAGTTACTAAGAAACAATTGTTTCTTTCAAGCCACAGTGAAACTGAAGGTCCATAACAACTTCTGCTTGAGTGACTACTTCTTTCTTACTCAACAAGAAACTTTGTTCTCTAAAATCATAGACCATCAGAAATGTTGTTTGAAATTATATTGGAAAAAATAAAACATCCATCTCTTCCTGGAGAATATAAGTTACTCTGACCCAGAAAAGACACTTTCAAATACAAACCAAGTGCAGAGATTCAGGTAAGGAGTTTCAGAACAAAATATGTATCTATCATACCTTTGTAATTTCCAAGAAAACAAAACTCTTGGTTGACTTTTGCATACCAGGACCTGATGTTGACCCCTTTAAGCACAAACTTACTTTGCTGTGAGGCTAACAAGACATGCTTCATTTACATTTACATTTCATTTTAAATTTCACCTAAACTCTTTATTTCCTCCAAATCCTGTAATTCCATTTTTCCTTTGTTTGTAAAAGTGCTCCATGATTTCCCTGATGTGCCATCTTTCTCTCTGCAATGGTTCAATAATCCTAACTTTGTCAGACAACCAGTTTGTCCCTGAGGATTGGGATAAGGTAGAAGTAAGACATCATGATAGAAGAAACAAATGGTACTATAGGCAGAATAAATAACTGTTTATATCCTCAAGATCACCTTATAGTCCAAATATAATCCAAGCTGAAGCTTTTTTTCCTTTTTTTATTAAGCTCAATTAATCAACATATAGTACATCATTAGTTTTTGATATAGTGTTCAATGATTCATTAGTGCTTATAACACTTAGTGCTCATTATATCACATGCCCTCCTTAGTGCCCATCACCCAGTTACCCCATTCCCCCACTTCCCATCCTTCTGTAACCCTCAGTTTGTTTCCCAGAGTCCAGAGTCTCCCATGGTTTATCTCCCATTTCATCACATTCTTGTTACAGGCCATAAAAAGAAGGAAAGACAGAAGGCAGAAAAGGAATGAAAGGGACCCCATCAGATGAATTAGCTTTCTTTTATCAACTTTCTTCTAAGATCCACAAAACAAACTTGAGGTTGCCTCCTATTAGCCAGAACTTAGTCATATGTCTAAACTTAGCTACAAAAGAGATTGGCAAAAATAGTCTTTTAATCTAAGCATCAATATGTAAAGCTAAAATTTGGAGTCCTTCTATTAAACAGAAGGGGATGGGGTGACTGGGTGATGGGTGTTAAGGAGGGCACATGTTGTTATGAGCACTGGGTGTTATACACATTTAATGAATCATTGAATGCTACAGCAAAAACCACTGATGTACTATATGTTGGCTAACTGAACATAATGGAAAATAAAAAAAAAAGAAGGGGAGAATAAATATTGGGTGAGCATCTAGCAGTCTCAGCCACATGCAGGACCACTGTGTATAGTTGTGCAGGCTTATGCAGTGCATGACTTCATTAACATAAACCAAAATGTTAATACCATCCCCTGGAGTTAATTGTTCAATGTGGTGGCCTCAGCCACAGAGTAGTATAGATGTAATTTGGAAGCCTTATGAATGAGAAGGAAGTAAAAGGTAAAAGAAGAGGAATAAGTGAGAGACATTACCAAAATTTTAAACCAGAAGGATAAAGAAAAAATGGTTATGACCAAAAAAAAAAAAAAAATGAGTTCAGAGGAGGCACAGGTTAGGAAAGAGACATTACTCTTGTTTTCTTTAATAAAAAGCCAAAAACATGGAAATTTTAAACTATTGAGATTTTGATTTTAAATATTATCTAAATTCTCAGAATTGTGTAAGTTTGGCCAGACATTACTGTAAACAGAAAGGACATCAGAAGAATCCTAAATTATGAAGAAGAATAGTGATTTTAAGACTGTTTTCTGCAGGAAAGCAGGGTATATTGAGGACAGGGTATATCGAGGACAAAGGGAATCTTATGGAATCATGTCTTGGTGTGTAAGGACCTATTTTACTGTCCCTGCTCCCCTTCCCCTAAGGGACTTAAAAAACAAGTCCTGGGGGCGCCTGGGTGGCTCAGTGGGTTAAGCCGCTGCCTTTGGCTCAGGTCATGATCTCAGGGTCCTGGGATCAAGTCCCACATCGGGCTCTCTGCTCAGCAGGGAGCCTGCTTCCTCCTCTCTCTCTGCCTGCCTCTCTGCCTGCTTGTGATCTCTCTCTGTCAAAAAAATAAATAAAATCCTGGAAACCACCTCCAGGTGTGGAGGCCAAGAAAAACAAGGCTGTACCCACCTCGAGTCTAGCCCTGATATAAGTACAGCCATCTTGGCAAAGCAAAAGCCAGCACCTTGCACTGTAAGAGTGGGTTAGCATAAGAATGGCCATCCTGAAGAGGGGGAATCCATTTTACTGAGCATCCCTAACCAGCCCACACGGGCACGCACGTAACTTGAGATAAGAGAAAGTAGCTAAAACCTAAGAAACAACTTAATCAGATACCACCAGAGCGGTTAGGCGATGGCGCCACAGGGACCAGATGTTAAGTTAACTTGCAGAGATCACAATCCTGCAAGACAAGAGTCTCCCTTGGTTTGCAAATGTCCTGGTAATTTACAACAAAAAGGGCTATCTCTTCGATGGCTCAATTTCCAGAGAGGAGTGGCTCAGTTCCTCAAGGCCTAAGGTTGCCCTTCCCACCATAAAACTGAAGGAGGCAGAGGCAGAAGGAAATGTAAATAAAGTTAAATTTCTTCTAAACCTAAATCTCACTTAACTGCCAGGATGACGCCAGGGTGATGCTGGAGTGGCAAAAGGTTAAACAAAATTAAACTGTCAAAGTGGGGCACAAGATATGTATGTAGCCATGGAGAGGTGCCTTGAAAATGCTATATAAACCCTTGGTTTTGAGTGCTTGGGGTCCTTGTTGAAACCCGCTGCACCGGGCGGATACTTGGACCCCAGCTAGCTGGAAATAAACCTCGCTGTGTGACTTGCATTATCGAGAGTGTTCTCTGTCTAATTGAGGGGTGATCGACTCCGTACCCTAACAGGTGCATGGTCTAACTGCAAAAGGAAGAATAGTAAGTAAATTAATAAACATTTTTCTACATACATAGAGGATTTTCAACTGGGTAAAGCACATCATTCAGTGCCTTGCTTTTTCACCAGAAAAAAAAATGAGACTTTTGAATTAGACTTCTGAGATCCTTCTAGTTGCAAAAACCTGTTCTTCTCTAACTTAAGGTGTTTTTTACTTCCTTTATGCTGTTTTCAATGTAAAGACCAACGAGTAATACCTATTAGAGCTTCCAGTGATTTATCCTGAAAAACTTGTATGAAGTTTAGAAAGACAGAGTTAAAGCCTTTAAAAAAAAAAAAGAAAGAAAGAAAGAAAGAAAAACCTACAAAACACTTGAGGGAGGGACACCTGGGTGGTTCATTCAGTTAAGCAGCTTCCTTCAGTTTGGGTCATGATCCCAGGGTCCTTGGATCTGTAAGGGCCTACTTAGCCAGAGCGAGCCATTTTGTTGTTTATGCAGTAAACTTATATTGAACCTGCCCCTTCCCCCCAAGAGAAAAGCGCTTAGAAACAGAACTGGTGAAATATGACTGACCAGCCCCTGATAACGGAGCCCACATACAAGGACGTGTCCGGCCAGGTGGAATCGTCCAATCAGTGAAAGGGCACGTATTACCTCCCTACCCGCCAAGGATGAGCCAGGCCAGGTGGAAACGTCCAATCAAGGGAAAGCGCACGTATTACCGGCCAAGGAGTGTGAGCCCCGCCTTTTGGGCTCCAGACAAATTCTAGCCAAGGTCATAGGCTGAATTAGATGACTATCAGGGGGTAGAATGTAATTCCATTGGCCACCTGTGTGTGGCCAGGCTCAACCACATGGCCTTTACTCTACAAAAGTTAGTCTGTGAGACTGGGAGGGGTCGCCTCTGTGCAAGAGAAGGCCCTGGCGGGTCAGTTTGATTCCCGATGCTTGGCGCGAAATAAAGCTTTGCTTGACCTTCGCTTTGTATCAGTCTCATCTTTTTATCCATGGACCTTTTCAGTGGGGGCTCCTCCCGGGATGAAATGGCGAGGACTGAGCCAGCATCAGACAGCCCCCGGAGGTAGGATCTCAAGACCCCTTGAGATCTTAGATGTCTGTTTGTCATGTTTGTCTGTTTGTCTGCGGAGCTCCAAGGTAGTAAGCCCACCAGGGAGAAGCTGGAAGCAGCATAGCTCCCAGGGCTGGAGTGGATGCGGGACGCCTCATCTTTCGGGGTGGGGGGGATTGCCAGGGGGTACGGGCCCTCCCAGTCAATCCGGGGACTGAGAAAATCCCCAACATTGGGTGCATCTAGGGGACCAGGTGAACCCCCACCAGTGAGTGCATTTGGGGACGGAGAAAATCCCCACCAACAAGCGGGTCAAGGGGACCGCAACCGTTGGGTTTATGGGAACGGAGAAAAATCCCTGCTGGGTCAACGGATGCTCATAGGGAACCAAGAAAATTCCCTACAGCGGCAGGTTACATTTTTAAGCTGGGATTACATCTTGCACATCTTTGGGTTTAACATCTGGTCAAAAAGAGGCCGCTGGGCCTGTGGTTGTCTTTGCCTTGTCTTCTTGTTGCTTCTTGTGTTGTTTGTTGTGTTGCTTGTTGTGTTTAAAGGAATGGGGCAAGCACAGTAAGGGGATTCTGATTTTCATCTCTCCGTTCCTCCTCATAGATGTGGGGCTTCTCCCTTACTCATTTCTTGTGTTAATGGCCGGCTATAACTGAAGCCAACTGGGGTTGGTCTAACTCCAGGCAGAAACTTGAAGGAATATTCCCAAGCAGCTGCCGAAACTTCCTTTGTTTCAGGGAAGTTCCTTGCCCTCTCTGGCCTGATGTGGACTGCCTAGCCCCCACCCCTTGCTGGTGGGAAAGCATGATGTCTGCTCCTCTATTGAAGTTGATAAGCTCTAAAACTGGGAATCTTTTCTCTGCCTTCTGGCGGCACTTTGTTTCTTCTGTCTCCCACTTCTCATGTCTGCACCAACGTGTGTGCAGCCTGCATGACTAGCCTCTAGATCATGCACCACAGCTCCTCCTCTTCACTGTCAAGGAGCAAGAAGAGCAGCCCCTAACAGAGGGACCTAACACCCCCCCACTCCAAATCTTCCCACCCATGTCTCGGGTAAATATTCAAAGTGGAGTGAGCCCAGGTGGAACGTAAATCAGTATTTGAACTAAGATAAATTTGTTGGTTTAATTAAGATATACATGTCTTTTAAGTTGTCAGCAGTAAATGTAAAACTTCAATCAGAGTTTACTTAAGATCAAATAAGCTATCATAATTTCTGTTAAAATCTGTTGAAATCTATTAGCAAAGAGATGACTGAACTGATGGTTAATTGTCTGTCTCAAAGTTTTAGTGGGTAATTGTTAAAGTAACTTTCAAAGTCTTTGGTAACCTAAAACTTTAAAGTTATGGTTGGATGACAAATGGTTTTAAATTATGGACATCTAGGTCTTAACAAAACAGGATAAAATGCTAAGTCATTAATTACTGAAACTAGGTTTGTGCTTTTGAAATCTGTTGGTAAACATGTTTTGCGCTTAACTGATTCATAAATTTGCCATCTGAAGAATTCTGTTGTAACAGTTGACAATTGGTTAATAACTGATTAAGGCGTTTCTAAGAGAACAAAATTCTGCTAAATGTAACTAAGACTGATGGAAATAAAGAAAGAAACTCTATGGAAAAGTAGAAGATATGTAATAAAGATTTAAGGAATGGGAGTACATTTGTTGAGGGTAAGAGAAGGTAATTTTGTCCTAAATAAGATGGTTGTTTGGAAGGAAATGGCTTGGGATGAAACCTAAATGCAAAGGAAAGTTGTAAAAGATTTGTAAAGGGAAATCTTCAGAAAAGGAATTTTAGGTATGGTCAGGACAGACTAAGAGAAAAAAAAGGGTGGGGGGGGGGAGAAAAGACCAGATGCCTGATCCTGTTTAAATAAGAAAGAAGAACAGCCTCCGAGGTGATTTAGCACTCTCCTGACCTGCCTCCACATAGATTATACTTCCAAGTGTAAGGGCCATTTGGCCTTGAGAGATTAAGGAAGCAGCCGAACCTTGAGGGACTGGGAAAACACCCTGTTACCATCCTCCATTGCCTGTAACCATAGAAACTCACTCTAATCTGTAAAGAGGGAAAAGGGAGACTGATCACCTCCCATTATCCAGGGATACCCCCAAAGGGGAGGGTGTCCAACCTGTTTGAATCTGAAGAGTGCCTGACTGTATGAGTGTGTCTGTAGGGCTCCACCGCTTCAGATAGGGAGTCTGAGTGAGCTGCACCCTGAGTCTCGCGGGGCGTCATATGGCATAACGGTCATCTGCTCCACGGAGTAGCCTGGTCCGGGGTTTATAGGGACTGACCTTAGCTAAGACGCTCCTAAGTTCCCGCGAGGGACGCGAGCAGGACAGCATCTGAAAGATTCCCCTCCCTTTGTTTGCGATGTCATTCACAATGGGAGGGAAACCCAGAAAACTCACATCTTAGGACTGCACGCTTAAAAATAAAAAAGGAAAAGACACTGGTATAGAAAAGTTGGTTTTCTCTGTTTAAAAGGGCAAAGTTTTCTTCGGTTAATTGAAACAGAAAGGGGTTTCTCTTTGCCTGCCCAGAAAACCCAGTTTCTATGTTTTGTTTTATCAGGTGTTTAACATCCCTAATTATATTTAGGCATGTGTTTTAAAAACTTTCTAAGGTTTTAGCAATTGTTGACAAGATTTAAACCAATAATAAACCTTGGGTTACATTTGGGTAAATGCTGTAACTATTCTAGAGATTCTGTGCATTTCCTAAAGTTTTAATGTTTTGATAAGGTCAAAGGTCATCACCTGGTAGTTTAGCCATATCTATTCTGAGCTTTTGTCATTTGTAATTGTTTCAGTTCTCTTGTAAGATAAATGCTGCCTTTAAAGAACTTCATATGGGAGACTTTCAGGACAAATACAGGTCTTTGATATATTAAAATCCTGGAATGGAAACGGATAAGAATTTCTGGAAGTAAAAGGTGCATGCGGACTAAACCAGAATTAGCAACATGGAAAAAGTAATATGGGACTAAACGATCTAAAAGATTATAGTGTTGTATCGGTTATTTTAAACATTGCTGGTTCTCTAATGTTTGTTCTTCCAGACCAAGAAAACTTTTTCCTTAAGATATCTGTGACTTACAAAAATGGAAAAATATTTATTTGCAAACGAATCAAGGCATTCAACTTTTCTCTCTATCTAAACCCTCTGAAACCAAAAGGGCTCAGTAAGTATTCTTTCTTCCATGGCAATCAGTCATTTGCATAATTTCAATAAGAATCTGTTCTCCTTGTAGCAGGACACTATTGGAAACTGGTTATTTTACCATGGCTTTGACTGGAATGTCATATTTGAAAAGACTCAGATATGACCAGACAGTTTAAAGGAACTAAGGTTGACTTTATGAAACCTGGAGCCATAAAGCCCCTTGGGACTGTTGGCCTGATACCTTGCTTACAGAGTTCCCAGCAGCCTCACCAGGTGAGTAAAGAATGTCACTCCTTGGTAGGTGCAGAGTCTCATGAAGAGGCATTCGCCCCAATCGACAGGTATTGCAGGCATGCCTGATGGCAAGTACGTGGCTTGGCTTCTGGCCCGGAGAGGCTACTCAAAAGTTCAACCTAGAGATTCCTTATAAGAAGTTCCAGCAAAGCAATTCTAAAAGGTCTATATGATCACACTCACTGTTCTTGCTGAGCTTATGTAAATAATTAGGCCAAGTTTGTTAAAACTAGACTTATTTTTCAAATAAATAAGTCCTGATTTGGCTATCTCTGGAAATGAGGGTTATTTTAGAGAGAAAAACTATGATTTAATAACATGCCTTTATGGATGTTAAATTCTAGATTTGGTTTTCTTTAAATGTTTGCTTAACCTAGACAACTTAAAGTAAACTTTAGAGGAAGATTTAAAATATTTAAAAGTGGGTTAAACTAGACTATGAAGGGGACTGGGCTAAGACTCGGAAGAAATTAGTAAGCCAAATACATCAGGGCACTCATTTGGGGACATGCAAACTTAAGGAGCTTATGAGCAAGCAGTTTCAAGTTTCTAAATTATGGCGTATGGCTCAGGATATGGTTGATAGATGTGCTCAGTGTCAGGTGGTAAATGCGGGAAGAACTAGAATGGGAAGAGGGAAAAGAGAAAGAGGTAAGGAGCCAGAGATTTATTGGGAAATGGATTCTACAGAGATGAAACTGGAAAAATATGGACACAAGTATATGTCAGCTTTTATGGATCCCTTTTCAGGCTGGGTAGAGGCCTTTTCTGCCAAACACGAGATGGCAGGAGTGGTAACCAAAAGCTACTAGAGGTTTGGGTTACCTCTCACGATCGGGTCAGACAATGGCCCTGCATTTGTGAGTTCAGTCTCACAGGCATTGGCCAAGGCCATAGGCACTAACTGAAAACTACCTTATGCCTACTGGCCCCAGAGTTGCAGGCAAGTAGAGAGAATGAACTGGACTCTTAAAGAGACCTTGACAAAGCGAATTCTGGAGGCTGATGGTGGATGGGTGACTCTCCTTCCTTTCGCCCTCCTCATGGCGTGATGTACACCCTATTTAAACAAGGTGACCCCATTTGAAATAATGTTTGGGAAACACCCCCACCCCCACCCCATCCCCGCTCTGCCCTCGGCTACAAGAGGTTGCTAGAGCAAAAACGACTGATCAGTCTGTACTCCAGTCACTGCAGGCATTACAGTCTGTCTTAAAAAGAGCCCACGCAGGGATCCGAACTGCCCACACTGAAATGGAGATGGAGCTGGAACCACATCATTACCAACCCAGGGACTTGGTTTGAATGTGCCGCCACCAAGTGGAAAACTTGGAACCTCGTTGGAAGGGACCATTTACTGTCATCCTGACCACCCCCACAGCAATAAAAGTAGAAGGCATGGGGCCTGGATTCACACAGGTCATGTCAAAGGAGCAGAAGACAGGGACGCCCCCAGAGATGGATACCATTGCCGATGGATCCTCCCGACCATAAACTAAAGCTAAGACTCAAAAAAAAAAAAAAAAACAAAAAAAACAATGAGTTCATTAAGTTTATTGTTACTTCTATTGTTACCGGTCTATGTACAAACTTCTGAGTTACCCCATCAGACAAAAAAGTGTAGATGGGAAATTAGACAAGTGGGATTAACAAAAATTGAAAAGGTTATACAAAGCGGTGAATGGCTGACCCATCAGCTAATGATGCAATTTAATGTAACCATATGTCAGTTGGCCCCTGTAACTCCTTGTGTCACGCATGCCTTTTACTACACGTGTCCTTACACAGGAACTCATACAGGATGTGGAAGAGCTTCAGACTATTACTGTGCATGATGGGGATGTGAGACAATAGCCTCTGATTGGGGAATAAACCGTGACCCCCATATAAGAGTAGTACCCATCAGAACAGATAACTGTGTAACAAAAGAAATTTGTTAAAAACTGAGCCACACGGATCTTCCCTTCAATTGCATCCCACTGATTTGGAAAATATTGTACAAATATATCTATTACAATCATCAACCCCAAAGATCGTCTCTAGGAATATAGCCGATCTTGGGGCCTTAGATATTAGGAACCTGGTACAGATAGAGGAGGGCAATTCACCATCCAGAAGATAAGAATTCGAGAACCGCTTCGGCCTATAGGGCTGAACCCAGTTTTAAATCCTCCCAAGCCATTAAAACCAACCAAGCTACCCGCCACTTCTACCCCGAGGGAAACTATCATAAAAGGTAAAAGAGAAAAGGTTGACAATGGCAATAATGCTATAAAAGTTTTACTCCCACTGGTAGATACAATGTTTAATTTTTTGAATGCTTTAGGTCCTAATGTCACCCGCGACTGCTGGCTATGTTTAAATCCTCAGCTCCCATACTATATTGGCATGGGGGCCAATCTTACTATAGGGACCCAAAAGGGCCAAATTAAAAATGAAAGCTCTCATGACTCCTGTGGATGGGGAAAAATACCTAGACTAACTTTGGGAGATATAAGAGCTAAGGGACTCTGCTTTGAGACACAGAAAGGGAAACAATCTTCCCAATACAAAAACTTATGTGAGGTTATAATAGTCCCCGCTGTCTTCACTAATTTCCTTAAGGCGCCTGTCGGGGCCTGGTTTGCTTGTAATTCAGGGCTCACACCATGCCTTAATCTTGCTTTATTCCAAAACTCTTCATGGAATGAGCTCTGTATAACAGCTCACATCCTTCCCCAAGTAGGTTATTATAAGGGGGTCAAAGGATTCCAGCATCTTACTGCAGGGACAGGGCGAACAAAACATGTGGTCCCCATCCTAATTCCAGCATTAGTGGCTGCAGGAATAGCGGGGTCTACAGCAATAGGAACCGCAGCCTTAATAAAAGAAAAAGCAGATTTTGAAGCTCTGGGATCCCAAGTAGATGCTGATTTACGTCACATGCATGAAAATATAGATAAGCTGACTGATTCCCTGAGCTCTCTAGCCAAAATGGTACTGCAAAATGGAAGGGGGCTTAACATACTATTCTTAGAAAAAGGGGGACTTTGTGTAGCCTTGGGGGAAGAATACTACTTTTGGGTAAATCACACTGGGGTCATTAAAGACAGCTTGACAGCCATCAAAAGAAGACTAGATGAGCGTGAACAACAGTGCAGGGACTCCCAGGGATGGTATGAAAGTTTATTCAACTGTTCTCCATGGATGACTTCCCTAATACCAGCAATTGCAGGCCCCTTAATCTTACTATTATTAATGTTACTCTTTGGCCCCTGCACTATAAATGCCCTGATGTCATTTATACAAAAAAAAAAAAAAAAGGATTGGGGCGATAAAGATGCTAATCTTATAGACTCAATATAACCCCTTACAACAGGGGGACATAGAATCGTCAAAGATTTGACTAATCTCCAAAGAAAAGGGGGGAATGTAAGGGCCTACTTAGCCAGAGCAAGCCATTTTGTTGTTTATGCAGTAAACTTAGATTGAACCTGCCCCTTGCCCCCAAGAGAAAAGCGCTAGGAAACAGAACTGGTGAAATATGACTGACCAGCCCCTGATAACGGAGCCCACATACAAGGACGTGTCCAGCCAGATGGAAACATCCAATCAGTGAAAGGGCACGTATTACCTCCCTACCCGCCAAGGATGAGCCAGGCCAGGTGGAAACGTCCAATCAAGGGAAAGCGCACGTATCACCGGCCAAGGAGTGTGAGCCCCGCCTTTTGGGCTCCAGACAAATTCTAGCCAAGGTCATAGGCTGAATTAGATGACTATCAGGGGGTAGAATGTAATTCCATTGGCCACCTGTGTGTGGCCAGGCTCAACCACATGGCCTTTACTCTATAAAAGTTACTCTGTGAGACTGGGAGGGGTCGCCTCTGTGCAAGAGATGGCCCTGGCCAGTCAGTTTGATTCTCGATGCTTGGCATGAAATAAAGCTTTGCTTGACCTTTGCTTTGTATCGGTCTCCTCCTTTCAGGATCAAGTCCTACATCAGGTGCCTTGCTTGACAGGAAGACTGCTTCTCCCTCTGCCTGCCGCTCCCCGTCTTGTGCGCTCTTTCTCTCTCTAGCAAATAAATAAATAAAATCTTAAAAAAAAAAAACACTTGCAGGAATGTATTAGCCAAATCTCAGTTCATAAGAAAGGTGAAGAAATTAAATGAAATTTAATTTAAATTTAAATATAATTTTGAAACTGAACATTCAGTGATACACTATAATGATTACACTGTAATGTTTTTTAAACAAGTTTGAGTTGCATATGCAACAAGGAATCTTTTGCAGAGATAAGAAGGAAAAAGACAAAGAGAAATTACAAATATTTGAGGAGCTTAAACTACCTCAGTACATCACTCCACACTAGAATGCTCTTGCCTATGATTATTAAATGGTTTGATTCCTTACTCAAATTACTTGTCTCTATTCTGGCAAGAAGCTGAATCTAGAGTGGGATTCTGGAAAAACCATAAGATTCATAACCAAAAGATATGGATCTGAATCCTAATACCACACTTGTGTGATGGAGGGCAAATTACTTTATGATTCAATATCAATTTTTTTAAAGTAAGCTTTATACCCAATGTGGGTATATATATATAGATATATCTATATATATACACACACATATATAGATATGCACATTAGATATATATAGATCTATATATACACATATATATACACACATATACACATATATAGATATGTATATAGATCTATATATACACATATGTATGTGTATATATGTATGTGTATACATATACATATGTATATGTAGATATATATACACATACATATCTATATACATAGATATCTATATACATATGTGTATATATAGATCTATGTGTGTGTATATAGATATATATATATACACACACACACATATATATGCGTATATATAGATCTATATATATATAGGTCATAACCATTTTTTCTCTATCATTCTCATTAAACATTTTGGTAATGTCTCTCACTTATTCTTCTTTCACCTTTCACTTCCTTCTCATTCATCAGGCTTCCAAATTACACCTATACTACTCTGGGCCTGAGGCCACAATGAGAAATGTGGGGCTTGAACTCAAATCTGTGAGGTCAAGAGTTGCATGCTTGGGGCACCTGGGTGGCTCAGGGGGTTAAAGCCTCTGCCTTCGGCTCAGGTCATGATCTCAGGGTACCTGGATCGAACCCCACATCGGGCTCCCTGGTCAGTGGGGAGTCTGCTTCACCCCCTCTCTCTGCCTGCCTCTCTGCCTACTTATGATCTCTGTCAAATAAATAAAATCTTTTTTTTTTAAGATTTTATTTATTTGGGCGCCTGGGTGGCTCAGTGGGTTAAGCCGCTGCCTTCGGCTCAGGTCATGATCTCAGGGTCCTGGGATCGAGTCCCGCGTCGGGCTCTCTGCTCGGCAGGGAGCCTGCTTCCCTCTCTCTCTCTCTCTCTGCCTGCCTATCCATCTACTTGTGATTTCTCTCTGTCAAATAAATAAATAAATAAAATCTTTAAAAAAAAAAAAGATTTTATTTATTTATCAGAGAGAGAGAGGGGAGAGAGCAAGCACAGGCAGACAGAATGGCAGGCAGAGGCAGAGGGAGAAGCAGGCTCCCCGCCGAGCAAGGAGCCTGATGTGGGACTCGATCCCAGGACGCTGGGATCATGACCTGAGCCGAAGGCAGCTGCTTAACCAACTGAGCCACCCAGGCGTCCCTAAATAAAATCTTTTTAAAAAAAGAGTTGCATGCTTCACTGAGTCAGCTAGGCATCCCAATTCAATCTCAATTTTTATAAAATGAAAACATACTGACTTAAAGAAAATGCAATAAATATATATATATTTTTTTTAAAGATATATTTATTTATTTTAGAGAGAGTGTAAGTGGGGGGTAGGGTAGAGAGAGAGAGAGAATCCCCAGACTCCCCACTGAATGCAGATCCTGACTTGGGGCTCAATCCCAGGACCCTGAGATCATGACCTGATGGAAATCAAGTTAGCCACTTAATCAACTGAGCCAACCAGGTGCCCCAAAAATGCAGTTTATATTGCGGATATCAGAGAAATCCTGAGTAGGGAAAACTTAAAGCTAGCCAGTCATATAAATGGTCATCATGTGAAAGTAGTACAATTCGAGAGACCACCATCATGTTGATATCCATCTGTAAAGCTTCTATAATTCTAGATTAAAAACATGTAGGCATGGGGAAATGGCCATTCACATAACATACGTGCATGCCTTAATTGTGAATCATCAATTAAGATACTGACAATTTTTAAAATATTTCATTTGAGAGAGATGGAGATGGCATGAGAGAGCACAAGCAGAAGGAGGGGGAGAAGCAGACTCTCCACTGAGCAGGGAACCCGAGGCTGGACTCAGTACCAGGACCCTGGGATCATGACCCAAGCTGAAGGCAGACGCTTAATCAATTAGCCACCCAGGTGCCCCAAGATATTGACTATGTATCTGAGTAAGAATATGTATGAAAGCAATTGTGTACCAACGTGGGATAGTGAGAATCATCCACATTGTGTGTAAGCAAAAAGAACTGTATTACATGGAGCACTGGGTGTGGTACATTAACAATGAATCTTAGCACTGAATATATAAAATTAAATTTAAAAAAAAGAACTGTGTAATCTGTAGAAAACTTAAAAACAGCGATAAAACCAACAAAAATCTGGCCTGTTTGAATTATCACCATGCTCTGACAATTTTAAACAACATCAATGATAAAATACACCTGTCCAGAAAAATATTTTGTCTAAAGTCCAAATAATTGATGAAGTTACTGTCGAGTTTTATTAATACTACTGTAAGCTTCACATGAGCACATACTCATTACTAAGCCCTGTACTGTTACCTTTAAGTAAACTCAGAGAATTCCCAATTATGTTAATGGCACCTAACACACAGATTCAGCTACAGGAATTCCTTAGAAGAATAAGTTCAAAATGATTTAGAATCATTGAAGAAGCTTGCTTTGGGTACAGTTCATGTCTCAATTATCTGGCACAAGATCTTTGTTTAAACTATAGTTTCAAAGTAAATAATGACAGTGTAGTAAATGTCTCTATCTTTAAACAGGGCTCAGTATGCCTTCTTTATTGGTTTCCTATTGTTGTTGTAACAAATTACCACAAGTTCAGTGGCCTAAAACTTCAAAATGACTGCAATTTTCCCTTCTGTAAATGCCAAAATTAGTCTGTGCCCTTTCCCTGCCTCCAAAAGATGTCATGGAGATAAATAATGGTACCACATTCTGAATAAATCACAGATGTTTACATACTATGTCAAGCCTGGCTTGATAACATCTCCCAAATAATTTAGAGCAAAGACTCAAATTTCAAACTTCCGGGCCTCTAACCATAATGCTACCACCTACTAAGAGGATTCCCTTTCTTCTAGTTTCCAACAGCACGTTCCTTACTTCCTTTTGAGCCTTCGCCTACAGCATCCTTAAAGTCCATATTACTACTGACAGCCTGTTTAAGGCAATTTAGGCTTTCCCTATCATGGTCCTCAAAATTCTTCTAGTCTTCACCTACCGCCTGATTCTAAAACCACTCCCACATTTTAGGTACTTGATACAGCAGCACTCCACTTCCAGTACCAGAGTCTGTAGCCATTTTCTACTGCTCCATAACAAATTACCATGTAATTAGTAGCTTAACACAATACCCATTACCATCTCAGAGTCCTATGGGTCAAGAGTCCAGATATAGCTTAACTTGGTCCTCTGCTCGGGGTCTCACAGGACCAAAATCATGGTATCAGCCAGGCCTGTAAGCTCATCTAAGACTTTAAGTCCTCTTCCAAACTTGCTGGTTATTGGTAGAATTTAGTTCCTTCCAACTAGAGTGAAATCCCCATTTTTTGCTGGCTCTCAGCCTGGGAGCATTCTCAGCTCTCAGCGGCTACCCTGAGGTCCTTGCCACATGGCCCCCTTGAGTAACACAGCTTTTTGCTTTTTTAAGGCCAACAGGTGAACATCTGCTGCTGCTTTTCCCACTTAGGGATTCACCTGATTAGGCATACCCACCCAGGATAATCTCCATTTTTATTAACTCAAAATTAAAAGGTTATAACTTAAATGAACGAACAGAATCCCCTCATATTCACAAGGCTTGCCCACACCAACAGGAGGGAATAGGGAATTATACAAAGCATGTATGCCAAGGGTGGAAATCTTGAGGCCACCTTGAGAATTCTGCCCACTCTCCCCATTGACCTTGGATATGGTCTTGGATTCCTAGCTTTACAACGCTGAAGTGTTCTTGTTCTTATTCCCCTCCCTTTGCTCAGTTTGTATTTCCTAGTTCTTGGACAGAGATGCCTCTCACTTTAAAGTAATCTTTCAATGATTTATTTCTTATTCTCCATAAAATCAGAGAGAAGTAATTAAGCAAGTTTTCTTGCTGGTGAGCAATCTGGAAAAGGCTACCACAGGCAGAATTGTATGCAGCCAGTAATCTTTATTCTTCCCTAGTTCCTCAGGCAATGTGTATGGACATATGTTGTGGATATTTAAGAATGTATGGGGGCACCTGGGTGGCTCAGTGGGTTAAGCCTCTGCCTTCGGCTCAGGTCATGGTCTCAGGGTCCTGGAATTGAGCCCCGCATCGGGCTCTCTGCTCAGCAGGGAGCCTGCTTCCCCCTCTCTCTCTGCCTGCCTCTCTGCCTACTTGCGGTCTCTCTCTGTCAAATAAGTAAATAAAATCTTTAAAAGAGAATGTATGAACTACACAAAGTCAATACAGCAAAGGACGTTCTTGATTTTTAAGTCTGTCTAGTACGAAGTATTTAACACTCTCCTACTCATTTAAAGGGATATTTTCTATAAAATGAGAAGTCTAACAAATGTTTTAAATATTTTAAGAGTTGGCTAAAAAGCATCCATAGAGAAACCTATTTGCTTTGTGTATAACTGCTGCTGCTAGCTATAGGTATCTCTAGTTCAGCTCTTGCCTAGAAAGTAATTCATCAATTAAGTTTAACTTTTATTTTTCTTCTATATCCACCAGGGGAAAAAGCCTCATTTCTCCCGCTTCTCTGCTCTGCTAAATCCGTTCTCAAATGATCATGCTTTGGTTAGAGTTTTAAGAGAATTTACTGTATGCACTATAAACATTGTGGCTGCCTCTAACTAGTTTTAGCTATCAAGGTCAGTAGGTCTAATGGGACATGCACAAACCTTTATACATATATAAAGATAATGGAAACATACACTCTTAAAAGTCATGAGATGAGAAGAAACCCCTCCATCCATATAAAATCAACTGGTCTATTATTGGAGTCTGACAAAATATCATTTAAAAATTTTCATTTTATGTTACTCTGTAAATGTATGCTCTTGTTCATAGTATTATAAAAGGGAAGTAACTCTAACAGGCTTTATATTTAATTATTAATTTCTGCTAGCTTTCGGGTAACAACTTGGGTACCAGAAGAGAAGCAGGTACTGAAGCAGGTCCAGTTTCCTGCTCTTCTAATGTGAACTGGGCTTCATTCACTGGTCTGACAGGTTCAGGCCCCAGCTCTTATCTCCATAGAATATTCATCAAATATTTGCCAGATATATCAAAGAAAATCAGAAAGCTATAGTTACTCAAATAGCAGGAATTAACCCTTACATAGGGACTTCTAATCCCCAAACCACATACAACATAACAGGTTTGAGGAAACTTTACTGCAGGAAACAATGATAAGCATTTAAAAATAGGCAAAAATCATTTTGTTAGACATGCCAAAAAGATTATATACTTGAAAAAAAAATCTGTAGTGTTAAATAATTGGAAATATCTTTTAAAAGTCAATTATAGATCTAGTCATAAGAACCAAAAGAAATTTATTTGTAAAATTTCTTACTTGACCAGTGGTGAGAACCAAGAAACACTATACCAAAAAATGCTCAACTAACACCCTAATAGTCTCTAAGCTGGTTCAGACAAGAGAACAACAAAAGTAGCTCTTGATTATTAGGCTGGAAAGATGTACTTCTTTATGTCTTTCAGTTGCACAAAGAGATACATTTAACCACATGGTCTGCGCAAGTAGCATCGTAGTATCTGTAGACCTAATTGGGTCATAGTTTCCAGGGTGCTATTCCTTGTCTACCTTACATAGCTGTTTCACCACTCTTGCTAATTTCTTTGTCGGCTCCTTTCTCTTTTTCTTCTCCTTTGTTGGTTTTTGTTTTTTCTCTTTCTCTGATGTCTCCTTTCTCTTCTGCCCGTCCACTGTCAGTTCCTTTCTCTCTTCCATGGTTGCCTTCTTTCTCTTCTTCTTTGTCATGAACACTGGTATAAACTGCTTTGTTATAGCCTTCTCGGTTCCGAGCAATTTCAATTGCCAAAAATTGTATCCTGGGGGCTGAAATGTGAATAGAATTGATTATTGTCCTAGTCACAGTTACTTTTCTAAACCTACTGGAAGTCTATTAACAAAGCTGAACTAACAGTCAAAGCATTCCAGTACAGTCATAAACTTCAGAGATGTGGAATTCTAATCTTGTTAAATGAGGCTGAAAATACTTAACCATCTTATCTCATAGTTATTCAATGAGAAGTAACATGATCTTTAAATATGTAACAAATAAAATAATCCCCAAACTATTCATGTCACTAATTCATCAGTAAAACCAGATCCCTCAATTTCCTTATACAGAAACCACTCCAGAGGCAAGAATCTCACCAAAGATGGTGTTTTCCTCAGTGTAGCCCTGGGAACAATCCAGTCGCAACAAAGTACCATAATTGAAGTCTTCTACAATCCCGTCAAACTTCAAGCAGAATGGCCTCCACTTCTATAAAGGCAAAAAAGATGCCTTAGCTGACAAATGCAGGAGGCTGGTGAAGTCAGGCCAGGAGAAGGGACTCCACTTCCTCAGTAAGCGACGTACCCATAGTGAAAGAGACTAGGACTGAGCTAATTTCTACTTTCAATAGCACTGAGTTTCTATGCTATCTATTGTCCTTAGACTGGTATTTCTCAACACAAACAATATTTTAACTTGACAAAATATTTAAATCCTAGGCTACAGAATTAAAATTTGACTTCTTAAATATATTGTTTTGTCTTCAAGTTATTGGTTAACTCAGCCCAAAATAGTTATTCATCCCCACTAAAGCACAAAGGAGACAAAGGCAGCAGGAATGTGACAAGGTCACAAAGTTAAATTTTAAGAAAGAAGTCCATTGCTAGAAGTACTTTTGCCAAGATCAGTAACAGAGTTAACAGTTAACAGTAACAATGTTAAAAGGTCACATATATCACAAACCAAGGACCTACTCTCAGGGAAGTATTTTCCCCACTGTAAGAGTTTTAGCACACTGTAAAAGTATGATAATCAGGTAAGCAATGGGAAACCTAAGTTCTCCTAGTATCCATGGCCCATGATAATGAGAACTTAAATCCGGAGAATTCAGACACCTCTCTATATCCTATTTGCCAATTCTCCATTCAAGACTTTTTTTTTGCCAATTTGCCAACTCTCCATCCAAGCTAAACTACTAACATAACATAAGTAAATTTGCTCCTTCTCCCCTGAAAGGCCTGGGTAGGAAGGGATAAATTATCCAAGTCAAAAAAAAAAAGGAAAAAAATACATCCAATGTACATAAAGAAGTCAAATACCAGAAAAATATTTATTTCACTTCATAACTTACTTATTAGTTGATTATAACTACATAAAAGCCCTGGTTCTTTACATATTTCCTTAAAACATACTGAAAAAAGGTTAGATGTATAAAAATGTTTTCACAATCAATAATTGTTAGTGAGATGCTATGCAATATTTGAGAGAACTCTTACCTCTTTAGCTGATTCTGATTTGAGTTCTTCTGGATCCAACACATCTATCCTGAGTTTCTCAAAATTTTCCCGAAACTCAGAATAGATTTGGTCATCCACTTTGGTGAGTTTCAGGAACTGTGGGTCAACTGATGAAATCAGCTGCCAGACACAAGACAACATAACAGAAACTAGTCTCTAATTTACTACACTTCTATCCCCCTTCCCCAGAAAATTCTTTATGGTTCTAAGGGCAGAAGAGTTATTAGGAAGTACAGGTAGACGAGGTCCCAAATGAAATCAGGACATAGTTTTCAAAGGCCATAATATACTACAGTCCTTGCCACCAGTTCAAACCCTTTTGGGACTAGTACTGCCTGGCTATTGCCCTCTGTGAATTGTCCATTCAGTCATCAAACATTTATTAATTGCCTACTACAGAATCATTTTGCTAGTTAGCAGAACACTGGGCAAAGAAGTACAACTCCTCATTGTCAAAACAAAATTCACTTTCACTCCCGTATTCTCTGTGGGTAAAATCTTACAGTAATAAAAAGTATCTCCAAAATACATATGTTTTGTGTTTTAACTTGCTGAGAATAGTGATTAGCAGAGAACCAAACACTACAATTCCATGTTTAATTCTGCTTAATAATGAAAACAGACAACTCACCTTGTAGTAGACTTCAGCATGCTGCATTGCTTTCATGGCCCAAGCCATCTCAATATCAGGCTGCAAAGGAGTGAAGAATGTCAGGTCAGAATCTCCCAATTCTGCTACTAGAGAACAAATTAAAGATGTCTGCGGATGTCTAGGTGATGTCAATAACACTACTGCCAAAGAATAAAAACTGGACTAATAGGTTTGGAAAACAGAAAACTTTTGTCCTTAATGAAGGAAACTACCCACCAAAAGAAGCTGCCTATACAATCTAATCAACAACATAAGCCACTGGTTCTTTTTCCAGCAGCTAGTGAAGTGTGAGAGACTACAGAAAGCAGTAAATAGAGTGCCTTCTCAGGACTCAATTAAACCATTGTAAAACTGATACAATATACTCACATGTATCACTGAGGCGTTGGGAGAACAAAGTAAGATAAATGAAGTGAAATACCCTTCACTTTTAATAGTCTAACATGTTATAATCTGTTTATAAGATTTGTGTTTATAAGATAGCCAATTCCTCCCCCCAAAAAAGATAGCCAATTCCCCATCCATAACACTTAAAATTGAATTAGTATTGTGAAGCAGGCTAGATTATTAAATAAGCCTTCCCAAATACCTATCACCTCTTCCATTAAAATCTCCCACTCTAGCCAGATGGATCTATTTCACTGACCCCAGCAAAGCCATTTTCATTTTCACCTCCATGCCTTACTCCATATCCTGTGTCCATCTATACTTGGAGGATTCAGTTAGAGATTCACTTTTTCAGTGAAGTCTTCCTATACTGCTGTCTCAGTTCTTAGGGGTTTCTCCTTCGGCTAAACTCCTTTGGATCTTATACTCTAACCTAACATACATCAATCACATTTTTATTGGACTGTTAATACTATTCTCATGTCCCTGTGTCTTGTATCTCAAAAATATCATATGCTTTCTTCTTAAGAATCTAAACAAGACATATCATAATTCAGTGCCACTTTACTGAATAATGAAATCATTCAGTAACCTTTAAAAAATAGCAGTTTCTGACTCTCACCGCCGCCGCCCCCCCCCAATATTTTGATTTAATTGGTATAGATTGTGACCTGGACAACTGGAAATATAAAAGCTTCTCAGGTGGTTGGTTCTACTGCAGCAAAGTTAGAGAATTACCTCCACCGGCATCTGTCCTGGGTTTGTGGACCAAAAAGGTTAAAATGAATGAGAAACCTCCGTTTCTGTCGGGCATGGAGAGGGTTCACAGAAGACATCAGGAGGTTACAGTTTCGTGGCAGGCCCTGCAGACATACCAAGCTAACTGTTTAAGTGGGAGCTGGGGGTGAGTCATACTCACATCGTTGCCATAAGACTCGGCTGGGAGAGAAAGAGCATGTGCCACAGACGCCAGTTCCCCGGAAACCTGGGAAGGGAACAAGAAGGGGGAGAGATGGTGTTCAAAGCTCGACCCCTCTCGGCTTCCCCACCCACCCGACCCCAGAGCAGCGTCTCACCGGCTCAGCAGTTCCACTGGTCGTCTCCATGTTGCACCCCACAAAGCAAGCGCCTGTTTCCCGGAAATGACTATTTGCAAACTCGGCCGGCAGCGGGTTGGAAAGGGAGGGCCGAATAAGAGAGGCTTTCTTTCCGGGTGCGCCTGCGCGCAACCTCCATAGTTGTCCCTGGCCCCTCCTCATTCACCCTGCGCTCGCGCAAAGGTGTTGCGCTGCTGCACAATATGGGATGCTTCCGATGTCACAGATAGTTTAATGCTCCTTAATATCGGTGGTGATCTTCCGAAAAGCTTTAGTTTAAAACCTTTCGAGTGCCCACTGCGCTGAGTGCCCAGCAGAGATTCGGATTCACTCTCTACATTTCTGCAAGCAGGCTCATATACCAATACATACACACACCCCAATACTCCAAATAAGGAGTAAATCACAAACAAGCTTGGTGCTAGACAATGAAGTAGAGGGATGAAGAATTTAGTCCCCATTTTGGAAGAAATGCATACAGTGAGATAGCATATAAAGTAGTCATCTCGAAATAGCATCATGCACTATGGGAACACAAATAAGGGTTACAAAAACGGAGTCAGAAAGGGCAACCAGAAAAGCAGGCAACAAAGGCAGGGAACTACACTCCAGGGAGAGGAGAGTGCATGTACAAAGGCACTGGAGAACTAAACACCATGGGACCTTTAAGCAAATCCCCCCGCACCAAAAAAGCAGTATGTGTGTAGTCATTTACGATTTTTTAAAAAGATTTATTTATTTATTTATTTATTTGACAGACAGAGATCACAAGTAGGCAGAGAGGCAGGCAGAGAGAGAGGAGGAAGCAAGCTCCCTGCAAAGCAGAGAGCCCTATGGTGGGCTGGATCACAGGACCCTGGGATCACGACCCAAGCCAAAGGCAGAGGCTTTAACCCACTGAGCAACCCAGGAGCCCCTAGTCATTTACGATTTTTTTTTTTTCATTTACGATTTTGATGGAAAAGTTGAACTATCTATACTGAATATTAGAAATTTGACACTTTAACCTAAAAGCAATGGGAAGCTGATAGGGATCTTCAAGTAGACAGCTGCCAGATTAAGCTTAAGTCTTAAGAAAATCATTAAAATACAACATACAAGACAGATTTCAGGAAGGCAATTTTGGAAGCAGAGAGACCAAATTAAAGGCACTGAAATGAATAGGAATTAAAAGCTAAGCCGAGGATATAGCAGTTGAGATGACTTTGCGAATTAAGAGGGGAAAAAGAATCCATAGAACTTTATGACTAATTGGATACGGGAAATAAAGAATAAACACGATTCCAGTATGAGTCCCAAATTTCAGAATAAGATTTGGGAATGCAAGCATTGAGCCAAAAACAAAACCCCCCAAAACAAGAGGAGGGATGATGAGTTGAATTTGAAGAGTTGAGTTTGAAGAGCCTATGGGACATACAGATGGAGTGGACTAGTAAGAGGGACATCTGATCAGAGATGTAAATCTGATAGCTATGTCTTTAGGTTGGATTGAGCTGTTCAAAGGAAACTGAAGAACTACGAAGACATAAAGATCAACATGCCAAAGAAAGAACGATTTATGAAGAAGAAAAAAAGGCCGGGAAAAAGAATGAAACGGGGTGGGGGGGGAAGGTGAATCGTGTCCAAT